>NW_024426663.1:12391210-12468213 GCF_017311325.1 Ursus maritimus
AAAAAAAAAAAAAAAAGAAAGGATGTCTAAGCAGGAACAAACCCAGAAGGGGGCAGTATGTAAGCCAGTAAGAAATGGCAATCACAAACCAATAAATCAACATCTTAAATATAGAAAGTAAGCACCACAGATATGTCCATTTTTATCTCCTATATGTCAATGGTATCTAGCTAGAATTCAGGTCTCATAACTAAAATGAAAAAAATTTTTTGGTTAACTTTTATAGCTGCTTGTTGTAGGGAAAATTCTGAAGGACATGCAGGTCTCATATAAATGTGAAGAGCCACCTATGAAACTCATGAGTCGGGGTTGTCCTACCCTGTGCCTTGATGATGCCGATATATTAGTGGACTGAATTTTTTATTTATAGAGCTCAGGACTAAATTAGCATGAGCTATGGGTTAAGTTCTACACAGGCATCAAAAATAAATATTGAGAGCTCTTTCTAATTGGATCAGCTGCATGTCAGAGGTCTTTGTTTGGTAACTGGCTTCCTAGCTTTTTGCATTAAAATAATTTGGAATAGTGACATTTGAAGAATAGGATAATATGCCTTACTTTAAAAAACTAATGCTTTACAGTTCAAAATTTGTTCCATTTTTTCCCCATTTATCCTACAAATTCATTATTGAAGTATGGGGAATGTTAAGGATAGAAATGTGGAAGTCATCACTTCCCTCAAGGAGCTTTGAGTTCGGGGCGGGGGTGGGGGGATAGGACGTGACCATGGAGTCAAGTGCTGCGATGCATTCATTTCAGGGAAATATATGTGTTGACTCAAAAACCATGATAAAAAGAGTCAAACTCATGGGGAGTCATCCAATACTTCGTAAGTAAGTCATTACTGAATCATTTAGTTTTGGTGGCAAGAAGCTAGACAAAAGCAGTTGGAGTTCTGATTTTTTCCTCCAGTTTTCTGACAGCTACCTGTTTTGCCTTTCATATTCTCCCTTTCCTCGCTTCACCCCATGTAATCCTTCTCATTCTCTCTCCCTTGATTTTTAAGCTAATCTCACACATCTGCGTGAACCCAGCCTCACTTCCACACAGCACAACAGAAGTTTTAATTTTACAATCTTTGGAGTCAGACTGTCGGGATTCACATCAGGCCTTGTCATTTACTACTTGTGTCCCTGTTTACTTACAATTTCTGTGTCTTACTCTCTTTGCTTACAAAATGGTGTTCATCTTATAAGGCTTTTTTGTGAAGACTTAATATGTTTATATACATACAGTGCTTAGTGCCTGGCACATGGTAAGTGCTCTGTGGTTGGGTATTAGTTTCCTGTTGCAGCTGTAAGAAATCATCACATACTTCGATCTAAACAAACAGCCATTTATTATCTCTCAGTTCCGCAGATCAGAGTCTGGATAAATTCGACTGGGGTCTCTGCTGGGGGATGTACAACGCTGAAACAAAGGTGTTGGCTGGCCCAGGCTCTTATCTGAGGCTCTGAAAGAGAATCTGTGCCCTGGTTTGTTCAGGTGAGCAGCCAAATCAGTTCTTTATTATTGTGGGACTGTGGTCCCTGTTTCTTTGACATTTGGGTCCCTCCACTTTAAGCCAGTCATGGCTCATCGACTCTGTCTCGTGTTTTGAGTCTCAGGTACTTTTGAATCTTCTTCTATACCACAGCTCTCTATTTCGCCTTCCTGTCTTGCCTTTAAGGGCTCATGTGAATACATCGTGCATACCCAGATGCTCCTGGATAATCTATTTCAAGGTCTCTAATCAAGGTGATTAGTAACTTTAATGACATCTGTAAAGTCTCCTTTGACACGAAACACAATGTATTTACAGGCACAACACGAGGTGGTGGAGGTTATAGGAATCAAAATTCTGTCTACCACAGGTTATTAGCTATTCTCATTGCTATTATTTAAATGTGTGGAAGGGCTAGCATCAGTAGGGAATAGAATGTTCTGGATGATAATGTTTTTTAGTGACTTGGAAGTTATTTCATTTAAAGAGTTAAACTTTGGGGTGTAAGGAACTAATGCACTGTATGGTGACTAACATAATATAATAAAAAAACATTAAAATTAAAAAAAAAGGAACTAACGCACTGGTGAACAAACTGGAATTTTAAATTCTTATCTGTGTGCACATAGAGAACACCAATCTCTATATTTTTTAAATGTAACACCCTGTTATCTCCAAACTTTAACACAAATCTGTCAAAACACTTTCAAAAATATTTATGAAATTGCAATGTTAAGGCCACCCTTCATTTAAAAACTGAATAAAATTAGCGAGAAGAAATCTTTTTTACAAAATTTAACTTGAGGGGAAGGTTCAGAAATCTGAAAAGTCATAGACCTTTCTCATATATGTTTTGTTCTAAAATATGTTTAGGATTAATTCCTGATAATGTAATAAAAATTAAAGATATTTATTAAATAATTAGGCTTCAATATAAAATGACAATATTTTAATTATAATTATTTTTAAATATTTCACTGTCAGAATAAACCTAAACTAGATCTTGCTAGAAACGGAAAATGGAAAACTTCAAAAGATCATGAAAAAGAAAATAAAAAATAAAACAAAATAAAGGGTTTTACTTCTTTTGCACGCCTGCAGTATAAAGCTGGAAACTGTCATTCACATGGGTAAAGTATTTCTAAAGATCTTCTTTTCTTTTGGTTTATGGATAAATGATAGGCAGCTTGAGAGTAGAGATATTGGAATCTTCTGAGCATGGTAGCTTCTCCCTAGCATCTCTTCATGGCTAAGAATCTCACTGTGGGGCTAATTATTTGTATTTGGGGGTTGCAAATGTCCTAATACAGGAGCCATTTCATACTTTGTTTGGGACAGTGGATCTGTATACACCTGTACATGCAAATACACATATGCAAGTGCTCTCACACTCACACACACACACACACACACACACACACACACGTTATTGATTTACATGACCAATTAACAATGATTTGGAATGTTTTTCAAACATACTTTTCTTTTACACTTTAGTGTGTAATCTTTTACTACAGCCAATACAACATCAACTATCTTTAAACAGAGACATGTCACTGAGAAAGAAGTGGACAGAGATAGGCAATGAGTATTTCTAGACCTTCCGAGTTATACCATAACTTGCAATGTTCCTTCTGTTTTGCTCTCATTTCCTGTTCCTATTTTTTTCTCATCCATTTTTAGATCTAAGTTGCCAAAGTCTCCTTCTAAGCATATTTACTCATGCAGTTACTGTTTTCTCTCACTTCCCTCACATTAACCAGATTTTGGCCCAGTATAGACTTTCCTTGACATCTTGGAATAGGGTGATTTAGATCAAAATTCAACCTCCTGTTTCATATGGACAAGATGACATTTAAATCTCTGAGGGTTTATTTATACACATATCAAATATCAGGAGTCACTATGAGTCACTATGAAATTTCCTAAATCTCCTTTTAGCTATAGTTAATAATTTACAGGTTGAAGGATACATGCTGGATTATAATCAAATCCTTCAGAAGAGAGGATGCTGGGATGATAGCCTTTCACTATTTAGTATCCATTTATATGATATCACTGAGACTTTTGGCATAGTTTTCATGCCCAAAATGTTTTTAACATCTGCGTGACTGTTCTTTTTTTAAGACTGAGGATTCAGTATTCATTAATCTCTCAAACCCCAATTGGCCGTCAGAAGCAGCTGAATGCTTTCTTTGAGAAGTGCACAAAATATAATCTCAAAATAAATCACAAGAAGTGTAAGGTAATGGTTTTTAGTTCTAGGAAATGCAAGAGTTCCTGGTATGCTTAGGGAGTTAAGTTTAATGTGGTGAAATATTTTATGTGGCTTTGCATTATCTTTCACTTAAATCTGTCATGTGAGAAGCAAGGAAAGTTGAAAATCTCAGTAACAATAGTGGATTAGATTTAGGAGGGAATGAATTGATGTCCGTTTTTATGATATATCAACCTAAAGCAGGTTTCCAGATTCTCTGTTGTTCAGAAATGCATAATATCCATCATGGTAAACATATTAAAATTGCTTTTGGAAAATGAGGATGCTTCACACAGAAGGTGCTTAATCTCTGCAGGTAAATCAGATGGGGGAAAACAGCTTTCTCGTTTGGGTTGCATTTATTATCATTTCTGTACCTTTGATAAGATGGTCAAAATGAACGGATCAACCGGGCTGTAGGCAGTCAGAAGGCTATGCTCATAGGCATGAAATGAACAGTTACTGACAGGGTTTTCAAGAGAAGTGGAATATACCGAGCTGAACCTAACCAGAATGCTAATATGGAAATGGCATAGAGAAATTTAGTAAGAGGAATTTTATTCTGGGTGAAACATAAATGCAAAGTACACAACTCCACAATTTAACATTTAGCTTATTGTTATTTGGGAAAATAAGTATTTCTAAAATTTGATGGACATTGAATATCCTGCTTGCCTTAACATGCTCAAAAACGAGATTATTTCAAGTATGTTGAAGCAGAATTTTGGGTGCCTTTCAGAGAAGGGTATATGCAATAGTCTTAAAGAGAGGGAGAGACTTAAGGAAACATGTAATTCCTCAAAGAAATGGCCAGGAAGTATTATTTTCAAGTGCATTACTATGATCCTTACAGGATAATTTAGAAACTTTATGAATAACTACATGGTTAGATAAGAAAATCCATCCTTGTTGTAAGACATATACTCTCATAATCAATTGTATATGGCTGCTTTTAAGTTCATGGTTGCCTTGGATGTAGCTTGCCAATGAATGCTTATTTGATATAATATGAGAAAGAATTAATAAGATACCATGATGAAACGGACTTGAAAACAGCTGCGAATACAAATAGTGCCTTTGATTTTTAAAGAGAAGATTCCTGCCAGGATAACACAGACCCAGATAATAGAGAACGCAGGAAGCTAAGTTCTGATAGTTTGTAGTTCTTTGCTGGCATGGTTAAACTACTTTGGAAATAGGCTTCAACTCTTAACTTTTCTGAATCAGCTGGTGTGTTCATTCCTGGCTGAACACTGCTCTCTCCTTTAAGACCCCTATTCTTCTTTATTTTTATCAAAGTTACACATGTAACTAGACCGAAGAGTCAAAAAGTTTTGTAAGGCTCGTTAAGAAAAACAGCAACTCCTCACCACCCTCCCCAGACAAAACCACTTTTAGCTGATTTTTTTTGGCACTTCTCGCCCTGTTGCTAGTAATATACTTGGAATGCTATGTCTTGATTTTTCAGTGTCAGGTTATAATCTATCAACTTCCCACTACTAAAATGTCATTGTTCACCTCACTGCTCCTTACACCTCTAGAAAATAGGGTTACCCTTCCTATCTTTCCATCAGCCTGTTAAAGGTATATGGTAACTTTGAATAGATCTATATTCATTGCTTACATTATTATGTCTATGAAATACTTATCACAGCAGCTCCATTTAGTAAACTGTATTATTTTTCCCGTTTGGCACAAGTTTAAATTTTTCTATGAAATGAAAACCTTTCTAGTTTTGCTTGGTTTTCTTTATCATCTCTTTAACCACAAACTCTTGCACATCAAGTAGTCTATTAATTTAGTATTCCAGAAGTATGTCCCGGAGCCCTTTGACCTGCTATGATCTGGGCTGCTTGCCCTGCTATGCCTGATTACCCAGCTGCTGGGGGATCTTCTGTCCCCACCACCCTAGGGACTCACCTTTTCTTCCCTGTGCTCTGTCCTGTTGGTTATGCCTGTCTTTCCTTCCCACCTTACTCCATTCCTTCCTCCCTCTCTCCCTTCCTTCCTCCCCCCTTCCTCCCTCCCTTGCTCCTTTCCTTTTCTCGTATTTTTGGTAGAGCATAGCCACCTGGGAGTCCAAGAAAAGATGTATGGGGGGAACTTCTGAGGCTTTGTATTATGTAAAAGAGCCATTACTTTTATTCTATCTTATTGATAGTTCATCTTGTCATAGAATTCTCTACAATTTTCCATCAGAAATCTGAAGGTACTTCTCTTTTGGCTTTTGCTGCTTCCAGTTTCCAAAGTTGCTGCTGACAAAAATCTGAAGCCATTTTTATTATTATTATTATTATTGTTATTATTATTAGAGAGAGGGTGCATGCGCAGGAATGGGATGCGGAGAGGGGCAGAAGGAGAGGGAGAGAGAGAATCTTAAGCAGGCTCCATGCCCAGTGTGGAGCCCCATGCAGGGCTGGATCTCACAACCCTGAGATCATGACCTGAGCTGAAATCAAGAGTCAGATGCTCAACCAACTGAGTCACCCCGGTGCCCCCCAAAAATCTGAAGCCATTTTAATTCCTAATCCCTTTTAGGTGAACTCCAATCTCTCTTTATCCCCTCTTCCCCCCACCCACATCTCTAGAAGCTTGCTGCATTTTCTTTTTGTCCTCAGTATTCTGAAGTATAGCAATGCTACACTACGATACAGGTCTCTTTGCATCCGTTACATTAGGCATGTAATGTGTCTTTCAACCTGAAGTTTTAGAATTTAAGAAAAAATTGTTTTACTTTTCTTCTTTTTTTCCAGCTTTTCATTTCTGGAACACATGTTTTTTTTTTTTCTTGGTATTATATCCTCTGGATTGATCTTCTCATTTTCTTGTTATTTTTGTTTTATTTAAAATTATTTCTTGTTACCTTGTTTTTGTTATGCCAAACGAAGTCAAGGTTTTCTTTATATTCTTGCCTTTGATAATTGGTGTCTAGAGACATTTTTATTTCTATTAGTTGCTAGGTTTCAATTTGATACAATTTTACTAGATCTATGTTTTCCAGTTTACCAGCTCAAATGCATTAACTCCTTCCAAGTCAAAGGACTTGGAAGTTATTACCGTCTACTTAGCACTTTGCTCTGCCTTTTTTTTTTTTTTTTGGTCTTAAAGATTGTTTAAACCTATCTTCTATCGTATTTTTAATATGCTAGAGCTCTTCTGGTTCTCAGGATGTTCCTTGTATTTTAACATCCTGTTCTTTTTTTCCACAGTTGCAGTATCTCCTCTTACATCTCACTGGATATTAATAATACATTTATCTTTAAAGCTCTCTCCTTTTTACACCGCCTGTTTCTTCCAAGCTGCTTTTTCTATTTTTTCCTGCTTTTCATGTGGCAGGCTTCCCTCAGATATCTGATCATTGTAGGGGAGCGAAAAAGTTCATTGGAAGTTCTGAGACGTGAGTGGATCTTGTCAGCTGTGAACGTCACAGTAGGATGATGTAGTGAGCTTTTAGTTTCATGACCTCTAGACATCTTGTCCTGAAGGGATCAGATTCCCAGAGAAAGCGTTTCTAGTCCTCTGTCTAGAGGGTGAGGGCCTAGCTGCTAGTTATCAGGAAATCAACTAAGAAAAGAGAGCAGGAGGTCGCAGTCACTAGTGTTCATACTTGACTCACCTCTGTCCTCACCCCGAAAGGTGTCTTAAGTCCTCCCTGTTTCATTCCTTTAAGAGAACATGCCTCCACCGATGGCAGGCATTTAGAAGGTGGAGGCATTTGGCTGCCCAGATGGGGGGGGGGGATCTAGAGATTTGACTGCTACTTAAAATCCTCCTTATTCTAGCTCTTGCCTTCTACTCACTTATAATGGTATCTGGTGCTACCATATCTTCAGCCTTCGGGGGAATTCTGTGTTAGAAATCTGATGAGTTCAAAGCTTTCCCCGTTGCTAGTTTAAGACTCCATTTTCTGGGTTCACTGAAGTCTTTTGCCAGTTGAACATCTGCTTTCCGGCTTCTAAAATTTTGTTGCTTTTGCTTTTTTTTTTCATTTTCCCTGTGCCAGTGGGCTTATGCCTTGGGTGGGGAGTCAATTTATTATTGTTCGACTGAAATTTCCAGAGGGAACAGAATTAGATATTTGTGTTCAATCTGCAGCAGATTGTGTTTCCCAAAGATGATCACAACAATATCTCTGATCTCTTATGCTCTTCTTTCAATGTGACTATGACATTTCTTTCAGGACGTTGTTCCCGTTTTCTCTTGAATCTTGACGACTATGGTGGAAGCGGTGCTTTGTGACTTCGGAAGCTCGGTGAAGAAGGACTACTGAGCTTCTGCTGGTTCTCTAAAGACACCAGCCCTTGGAATCTAGCCTACAACTGTACTGTGGCCAGAACAGAGCAAGAAAGGGCGAGGGTAGTAAAAGCCATGGTGGAGGAGAGAGGGAGAGGCTTTGTTTTTACTGGACATGTGTCACAAAATCTGTTCTTCAATTCCAGCTTTTTCAGGTAACCGTGTGACTTCAGCAGTCTCAGTTTCTTTCTTTTTTTTTTTTTTTTAAAGATTTTATTTATTTATTTGACAGAGATAGAGACAGCCAGTGAGAGATGGAACACAAGCAGAGGGAGTGGGAGAGGAAGAAGCAGGCTCCCAGCGGAGGAGCCCGATGTGGGGCTCGATCCCATAACGCCGGGATCACACCCTGAGCTGAAGGCAGACGCTTAACTGCTGTGCCACCCAGGCACCCCAGCAGCCTCAGTTTCTTTATCAACACGATGGATAACATAAGATGGATAACATAACATAAGATGGATTTGAAGCTTCTAGTTCTAATGTCCTCCAATTTTATGGCATTCTAAGTGATCTGGGACCAGAGTACTGTTTAGCCGCAGAGGGTTTACTCAAACAGACTGCAGTAAGAACGATGTCCTCAAGTTGCGGAACATGGCGGTTTTGATAATAATTGGTGAGGCTGATAATCATGTCTTTGAACTTGAGCCTATGATGTATCCGATGTGGAGACTGTACAGGAACCTGGTGCTCTGTTATAGCATTTTAGCTATGCAACACTATAGTTTGATTTGCAAAGTTTGACTACAGCTTTTCTCTGAGTGTCTTGTGATAGAAAGTAAAGACTGTATCTATGGCAGTGTTGTCTTTGCCTATTAATTTAGTGGGGACAGAAAGCACAAGCACACACTGATGCTGAACAGATAAGATAGTTAAGAACAACAGATTTAAAGTAGGAAGATGCCTTAAAGTAATACATAATTAATTGTCAAATCGCCGGTTTATATTGGGACCACTATCCCGTACTTCCTGCTTGCTACCTCACAGATACTTACAAATCCCATGCTGCTTTCTCATATCTTTGCTTTAGAACTTCTGAGTTCTTTGGAACTTCGGAGAACTTAAAACTTAAAGGAGTTTTTCAAGTGTTCTAAGAGCCCTTGTTTATAGATCCCTTGAAGTCAACTTTTCTTGGCAAGAATTTTTATCCATATTCTCCCTCTATTGTGAATTATTTGTTTCCTTTCCCCATGGAATTCCTAATTTTCTATATAAATTATTCTGCAAAGCCAGGGCTGCTGAGGAAAAGGGAGATCTCTTTTACATATGGAAAAACCCCAAATATCTGTATTTGCTTTGGACAATCTTTAATGTTTTTGAAAGGAGGATCCACCACATTGTGCTGGGTCTCGTCTTCATTCCCAGACCACCCCAGTCCTCTCATGGATAGCCCACCCTCAACATTAACAGTTGAAAGAAAATTCTACGCTCACGTTAGCCTCTTGGAGGAAACACAGCAATGAGATCTTTTCCCCTCCACCGAGAAGATTTGAGATTTTGGAAAAGAATCATGCAAGCACTGCATTTATTGTTATATTTGTTTCAAAATTCTACTTTACTCTTGTCTGCAGAATACTTCTCAGTGGTTCCTGGGAAGCTCACATGTCATACCCTTTTGTCTGGTTAGTAAAATAGGTAAGGGATAGATAAAACTTTGAGTCATTGTTGGGATGAAAGCCATTCCGGACAAACTCTTAATTAAGAGGCTTAAAAAGGATCAAAACATGCATGAACCACTGAGATGCCCTACTTAAAATAATCATCTAACCAATAAAGTGTTATTCTTTACGGGAGGATTTCTCAGTTACTCTAGGGCAGCAGAACTCAAATCTTATGAGTATCAGAATTAACTGAAGGGCTTGATAAAACAGATTGGTGGGCTCCGCATTCATATTTTCTGATTCAGAAGGTCTGGAGTGAAGCCTAAGAATTTACATTTCTAACAATTTCCCAGGTGACACTGACGTTACTGGTCTAGGAAAGCACAATAAGAACCATTGCATGGGGCAACTGGGTGACTCAGTCGGTTAAGGGGTTAAGCATCGACCTTCGGCTCAGGTCTTGATCCCACGGTCCTGGGATTGAGCCCCGCCTCAGGATCCCTGCTCAGTGGGTAGTCTGCTTGTCCTTCTCCCTCTGCCCCTTCCCCCCACTCCTGCACACTCTCTGTGTCTCAAATAAATAAATAAAATCTAAAAAAAAAAAAAGAAAAAAAGAACAAATACAGTAGGGAGCCTGGATACTGAGGGTCTCTACTTAATGAATAACAAACACTTTTTTAAAAGATTCCACAATAAGTAAGATCATGATATTTATCTTTCTCTGACTTATTTCACTTAGCATAATGCCCTCAAGATCTACTCATGTAGAAAGTTGCTAAGAGAGTAGATCTTAAAAGTTCTTTTCACAAGAAAAAAACCTGATAAATATGCGTGGTGAGGGATGTTAACTAGACTTACTGTGGTGATTAATTTGCAATATATATGTATATTGAAGCATTATGTTCTACACCTGAAGCTAATATAATGGTACATGTCAATTATATCTTAATTTTAAAAAAGACATTTTTGGAAGTTTTGATGCTTGCAATAGCAAAAACGTCTTCCTTATTTGATGATTTAGTTCTGTTGTGGTTTCTGGTTCTTTGAGCAAACAGCTGGAGTTCCAGCATCATCCAGCTTTTTGTGGCTGAACATATCTCCATCTCACAAAAAGGAAAAGCGGTTCAGTGATCCAAACAGTAATTTATCTAACCATGATGCACCACAATGATGCAAAAGTTGACATCCAGAAAGCACTCGGATGTTGGGATTCTATTGTCGAATTCAATACCTTATACCACTGCGTTTTGGATTTGCTCTGCAGTAGTTGACTACTTTAAAAAGCAAAACATGTATCAAGTATGAATATTGCCCAATGAATCCAAGTGTGTGTGAAATATCACTTTTCTTAATTTTACTTAAATGTTCCAGGTCTCTGTCTGAGTCCTCCATTTTTGGGGAGGGGGTATGGCAGAAAATTTAGTCTGTCATTTTTGTGTTCTGCCACCCTTCATGCCATGCAAGAGCTTCTGTGATCTTAAGGTCCCTCTGGACATTTGTCATTAGTAACCAGCTAAATGTCTAGTAGGCTGCTCTGTTGCTTTGGTACCCCAGTTGGCTTAATGACTTTGTTCATTAGATAAATATTTATTGAGTGCTAACTATGTGCTTTTTAAAATTACAGTTGTAGTATGTATTTGGTAATGCAAAAGAAAACCACAACACATATGTGTATTATGAAACATAAAAATAAGATGAATACCCATGAATAATTCCCCAATAACTATGACTATGAACTGTGTGTTCCTTTCTCATTCAATGTCCTTGCATCCCTAGCCACCCTAAATTTTGTGTTTACCATCCCCTTGCTTCTTAAAAATAGTTTTATCACATAATTAGGTATCTTAACCTAGAATATTTAATTTTGTAGTTTTCTGAAACCTGACTTTGACTAAATATGTTTCTAAGATTCACCTGTGTTGCTGTGTGAGGTGTTATTCATTGCTGTATAGTTTTTCTTTGTGTGAATATATCAGAACATATTTGTCCATTCTCCTGTTGATGGACTTCTAAGTAGGGTTGCTATGAATAAAGCTTTTACGGACACTTTGTGTATATCTCTGTTGACGTACCAAATTTTCTCTAGGATTTTTCATCTCGAATGAGCAATACACTGATGCTATGGAAAAGAAGGTGATATTAGAATACATTTTAAGTATCTTTTTTTCCTCTTCAATGTAAAAGATTGTATCAAGTATGTTTTATGGAAAACTAGTTCCATTAACCACACTTTCAAAATGTGTCCCATGGTCAAATAATAGTGATAAGTACTCTATTCTATGTACCTCCTCTGGAAAGCCATGGTAAAATTAGCATATCAATGGCCCTGAAAAGTCCTGCAATAAAGGAAGTGTTTAATTTTATTGAATCTAGTGGTTCCCATGGATTTTGATCACAGAATCCTTTTTGTTCATTACATCCGTTAATATCTCATGGTACCAATACTCCATTGAACACATTTTAGATATGCTAATCTATTGCATAGATGCTATAGCACTATATAGCATTTTTAATTGTGTCCTTTTGACACATAAATGAAATTTGATATTTATAGTCTAGATTAGGCAGGAAATCTCAATAGAGTAATAAAAAATCTTACGAGTAATAGAATTTCTTACCTAAAATCATTAATTCTGTCTTAATATGTGATCATTGTGATTGATTGCCATTTACTGCTTGTCCTGGTCTCATTTCCATTTTTTGTAGCAGGACCATCAACCCTAATCTAGATACTGGAAGAACAATGAAAACAGTATAAGGATAGCTCTTGTTTAGTGTGCCACCTGGATTTAAAAATAAATTCTGGCTTCTCTATGACTAGTACTGGAAATATTCCTTAAGTGGTGACCCCTGCATGTTTGAGAGGCTGGGATGAATCCTGGACCCACTCATGCACAGTCAGGGCTGTTTCCCTGTATATCAAGATTCAGACATTCCAGAAAAATCCATAGTTGCTCTACTCTTACTGGGACAGAAAGTAACTTTTATATTTTACCACCCTCCTCCCCTCAAAATCTTTTTGTTTGTGTCTTATTTCTCTTTGGCTCAGTTTTTGAATTCTCCTTCTCTCCTTTAACTGACGAGATTGTTGGCTTATTTTGATGGTATGCCCAAAGTTTTGTTTCAACATTTCCTCAGAATTCATCTCTAGGATTTTCTTTTCAACTCCTTCCAAGCTAACACTTGGAAAAATAAAATCTCATCCCTGATTTTCTTAGAACTCAAAATTTTAGGATGCTACAACTCAGGGTCAACGCTCAAGGTCCATTTAGCTAAAAAATTCAGTTCCAGGTATCAGGCTTTCTATGTCTTCTTTCTATCCAAGTAACCCCTAGAGTTTAGAGTATGAAACTCTACATTCAGTCCCATTGGCTAAGGCTTGCTTTCCCACTTTATCCTATTTGCCAGACTCTGGACTTATTCGAATTTCCCCCTTTCTTAGATTTTTGTGAGTTTTCTACTATATCCTTTTTATGAGATGGTATCACTCTCTCTGCCCTGTGGCACACGCTGCAGTGAACCACAGCAGCTTCCAGTAATTTTTAAATATTATATAGGGCCTCAATAGCACTGTCTTTTAATAATTATGAATGACCAAGCTAGGTGATGTAAGTTGTTTCCATAATTCCTAGTGTTTGAATGTGTTTCTTGAAACATTTTCTCTTGAGTGAGTTTATCTCCCCGGGAAATCTGTACCCTATACTATTGAATCTTTGAATATAACATGAATGTAGTTCTTTGGGCAGGGCTAAGCGTGTCTGAAGCACACCACATGCTCTACAGAACATGCCACAAATCTCTCTTCCTGAAAGTGTTGGCAACATTCCTACAGACAGACATTTTGCATAGATGTATCCAATATGGATGGACATTCACTGCCACAACCTATTCTTTATTTGACTCTGGTGAATTTCCTTTTCTCACCACCTAATTATTCACTAGTCAACTCAAATCCTTTATCTGACTCCATCCTAACCACTCTAGTTGGATAACTTTGTCTCTTGGTTCATCACGAAATCTCATGATGAATTTTCAACCTCTCACTGTCTCCATCTCTGACCTTAAATGCTCAGCCTTTCCACCTATTCTTTGTCTGAGTAGATCTTCTCCATTCGAACTTAATTAATCCCTTTGGCTCCTCTTCTTCTGCCTTTAAGTATTTGTCTAGCTAGTTACCATCTCTCTCTACTCCATTTTCTAGTCATTCATGTCAAGGCTTAAATACAATTGTCTCAAAGAAGACTTTCCTATTGTAAACCTAGAATAACCCAGCTGGCTCTCTCCATCACATCACCTGTTTTATTGTTTTTCATGGCAATTATTATCATCTAGTATACCTTATTTATGTGTTATTGATTGACTTGTTTTTTAATTCCTTGAGATCAGTGACCTTGTCTCTTGTTTATTCTCAGTGCCTAGAGTAATGCTTAGAGCATAGCAGGAGTTCAGTTAATATTGTTAAATAAAAAAGTGTATCCTCCAATATCTTCATTTCTACATACTCTTTCCTTCCAGCCTGTAAATATATGCTTTATGTTCCCATCTTAAAAATAGCACAAGCAAATAAAAGAAAAGTAAAACTTTCCTTCATTCTGATAGCAATCGTCTAACCTTTGCCTTTTTATGACAGATGTTATCACTCTCTCTGCCCTGTGGCACACGCTGCAGTGAAACACAGCAGGAATTGGCAAATTAGGCCTCACCAACAGATCGCCTGTTTTTATAAAGTTTTATTGGGAAAAGCCACGCACGTTCATTTATGTATTGCCTATGGATGCTTTTTGCCCTACAATGGTACCATTGCATCTTTGCCATAGAGATCATGTGCCCACAAGCTGAAAACATTACTATCTGGTCTTTTCAGAAAATGTTTACCAACCTCAGGATCTAACTCCTGTTTGTTTTGTTGTTGTTGTTGTTTTTTTATATACACACAGCATTCTCCAACATTGTACTATGCCACAATTTCTTGCATTCTTTCAAATCTCACTTCCTCTTTCTCTTCCTTCAGTCTGATTCCATCTTTAGGACTATACTATACTTCTTTCTTTATGGTTAAAAATGGTGCCCTAATTGCAAGACACAGTACATGTGCTTGAGTCTTTATATTTTGGGGTTACTATTCTCCATCTGACTCTCTTAAAGCTCTCTACTTCCTTGGTTTCCACAGCTCTTACCCTCCTCTTCCTTTTCATATCTTCCTGACTATATCTTTTCTTTTTCTTAAAGAATGTTTCTTCAGCTTGCCCCTTTAGAATTTGGATATCTGAGGATTCTGTCCTCAGCCCAAATTTCTCAATCTGTCTACTTTTTCTTGCATAAACTCATTTAAACCTTATCAGTTTCAATCTCACTGATCAAGTTCAGGACACATCATTTTTCTACTTGACCCTTGTGGCAGCCTCCTGACTGGCCTTCCTGCATTCAACTTTACCCCATCAAAGCTACCTCCTACCCACCTGCCAGAATGTCAGTTTAAGGCAATGGTTCCCAAACTTTATTTTTTATTGGGCATCAGACTCACTTGGAGTGCTTATTAAAATATTGATTGTTAGGTCCTACCCTTGGAGTTTTTACCAAGTAGGGGTCCTGTGGGGCCTAAGAATTCGCATTTTTTGTTCCTAGGTGATGCTGATGCTACTGTTTTAGACCACACATTGAAAACTCCCGGTTTTTAAAAAAGTTTGTATTGCATCCATCCCTTTCTTAAAACCACAGAGTGGTTTCCCATAACCTGCAGTATTAGACCCAAGCTTCCTATTATGTTGTATAATGTTGCCCTAAATCTTATGCTTTCTACTTCAAGGGATTATCTCTCCCATTCTCTGACTACCACTTGCTTCTACTGTAACCTCAAGCTCCACATCTCACCATGTGCCCTGGCATTTTAACCCTCTGTGCTCTTGATCAAGTCCAAAATTTCCATGCCTTCTTCACTCATCTTCTCCTCACTCTTTAAAGAGGTATTTCAAGTGCTCTTTCCCTTTCTGAGCTTCCACAGTAATCAGGACACGTTTCCTTCATTACCTTGTGCCTCTATCCACAAGTGCTTTATGGATATTTGTGTTTATTTTGTCTCCTCTAAACTATGAGCTGCTGCTAGCAGAGTGGTATGGTTCTTTCTCACATCACAAAATGAAGGCTCATTTTAATGTATCTACTTGGAAATATATTTTCCACTGAGATTGAGAGCACAGGAAAATTAGTGCTTCCATACATTACTAATCACACTGTAAATTGTTCTGTCCTTTCTAAAAGTAATTTGGCAGAATCCATGAACACCCCAAAACAAAAACAAACAACAAAACAAAACAAAACAAAACAAAAAACAAACCTTGATGTTCTTGGTCTTAGTCATTCTACTTCTGGGAATCTGATCTAAGAAAATAATTCAAAATATGTCCAAAGATGTATGTCACACATAGCTTATAATAGCAAAAACAATGGAAAAAACCCAATGTCCAACACCAGGGAGTAATTAACTACAATGCATCTAATTGGTGAAATATTACATATTTAAATGATGATTTTGAAGTGCCTATGGCATGCATAATAATATTTTTGTTGTAACATTAAGCAAAAAATAAGGATACCAAATGTTAATATAAACTATGATTCTAACTATGTAACAATATTTTTGAAAAAAAAAAAAAAAGCCTGGAAGGAAAGGTACTCAAATTCTAAGTTAGGATGATGAGCTTATGACATGACTTTTTAATTTGATTACATTTTAGAAAAACAAATAAAAAAACCTTATTTTAACTATCTATGCTGCTTCATGTTCATGCACTGTTCTTTTTAAAATTAAAAGGATGCATCAGTCATGGTTACAAAGGCAATGCTCAATTAGTGGCTTGATCTCGTATCTGATCTTCTCTAAGTTACTGCAGGATATGATTTTAGGAACTAAGAAATACCAAGAGCCATAACATTGAATGATATATTGACAAAATGTAGCCTAAGTTTCACGTAACAGTCAGAACTAAGATGGCTTTTGTGAGAAGAGGAAGCTGAATATAATATGAAGATACCAAGTTACAAACCAAAGTATCAATCACCAGTGAATTAGATAAATGCAAACATCACGGCAAAGTCTACAGGTTAATAAGGCATTGGTGTAGTGTAATGGTTGGAGTTCACGCTGTCTTGCCACACTCTGGATTTAAATCTAATTATGTCTCTTCACAATTCAGTAACTTTGTGCAAGTTTTTTACTTCTTGAAGTCTGCTTTCTCAGCTATAAAATAAGGGTAGTAATATTTACTTATGATACGACTTGCTGCTGATCGCCTACCCATAGCCATCCTACCATCCTCTCCAGCTTGCCTCCTTCCACCGTCCACATGCTCCCTTTCTCTTTTACAAACACACATTTTCCATCAGAGTCTGTCTCTCCTTCTATAGTCTCCAAATACCAGATTGTCGTATTCTCAGCCCTCCGTTAGTCAAACCAGTCCTGGTCACTGGACTGAGGCAGAATTCATCTTCTGGGAAAGGTCGTCTTCCCCCACAAAATGTCTTCATGGACAAACATGCTGGTCTTCTTTGCTTGGTATGGTCATTCCCAAGTGTGATGTCTGCAATTGCTTCAGTTGTCTGACCATGGGTGGGGGGGGAATCACTGACCCACAGAGTATAACAGAGCAGAAGGATGGACAGTCCAAACCTTTGATGATATTACCACCCTGGAAAAGTTCTTTTATGTGAGACAATAGATATGCGTTTTGTTTAAGTCAGTTTTAGTTGGCTACTCTAGTTCTTGCAGTTGAAACCACCACAATGTTTTATATTAAATGAGATAATATGGGTGAGGCACTTAGCAAGAAAGGGGAGCAGAGTGGTCAGGAGTATAGACTTTGTAGCAGATGGTGCTTTAATCTAGTGGTAGCCATGTAACCTTGAACAACAAGCTGTTCAAACTCTTTGTGCCTCAATTTCCTCGTTTGTAAAATAGAGATAATAGTAGTACCGACCTCAAAGGGTTTGTGTAAGAATAAATGAAATCTGGAAAGCACCTGTGAAACTACCTGGTACCTATACATATTCCTATATTAAAAATTAAATGTTAGTAGTATTATAATAAAGGTTCAATAAAAGACAGTTACTGTTGGTACAGATTGGTGGTTAAGAAATGACCTTGAATACCACCTACCTGCCTGTTTTATAAACAAGGTACTGTGATTGATTTTACATTAAACAATTATGTCACATAATTTTTAATTTGGGACACTTTTTCCTATATTATATTGTCATTATCTTTTTAGCAAACCTGAGACACTACTTTATTACTTCTTAATCATCATAATTTTTATATTTTAATATGTGATACAGAAGTAGATTCAATGGATAAACATTAAAACACCTCTGTGTTTAACTTGGGTAAGTTGGACCCTTTATGTAGACACATTATATTTATAACAGGTTTATATAATTACTGTTTTAAAAAATAAGTGTAAACTTCTCAAGTCAGCTGGCCATGTATAGATTTTGGGTGACTTCTGTGAAGCCTTCTCTCTATAGGAATTATACAGTTCATATCTTGGACCTCTCATGAACTATAAATACCTGCGGAATCTAAATATTCAGACAGTAACAAAGCCATTACTGTATTTCATGTATCAACTTCTGCTATTCTCTAAAAAAGAATGTTTAATGCTCAAATGGAATGGAAGGGAATATTAATTGTTAACCCCCCACCCCCAATATGAGAGGGAGAGTCTATCTTGTGAGTATTTGAGGAAGAACAGAATTTGCTTCTTCTCCTCAGAGATAATCATAACCTTCTTTCCCTTGTGATTTAATTCAGCTATCTAACAATAACTCCGATATCATTCTGAAAGCATGGTACGGGCTGAAGTTCCGGGGTATAGAAATGAAGAAGGTAATGACTTTTCCCTCAAGGAACTCACAGTCTAGCAAAAGAAGACAAGTAAATACACCAATATCTATAAAGCAAGAAAGTCTCTCTGGTACTTAATATGAGTGCTCACTAATATCCAGTCATCGTCTCTCGTAGGCCTATTGCATTAAGTTGGATCATGTGCCTAATTTTGCCCCTGGGTTCTGAGCATGTCACTTTTGGGTTGAGGCATCACAAGTTCCTGTACAGCCTTCCAGTTTCTTCTTCTCTCTTGAAATGACTGAGGAAGCTTCATGTTGCCATAGCAGACACACAATTTGGAAGCAGCCTGGTGACTAATGAAGTCATTTGATGAAGAACAGCTACGCTGGGAAGTTACCAGACTTACATTAGGTTTTATAAAGCAAGAAATCAACTTTACTGGGCTAACTGCTGAGATTTCAGGCTTTATTTGTACCATAGCAAGGCGCAGACTACCCTGTATTTTCTGCTTTAAATGAAGTATATGTGAAGTATTCTGAGACACAGAAGAAAAAAACACAGTTAATTCTGACTGGTAAATTAAAGATGTTTAACAGGAGAAGTAATATTTTAATTGTGTATAAAAGATGAGGAATACTTCAATAGAAAGATCAGGGGATGAAGTTGAAAAAGGATCATAAGGATATCATAGGAAATATATCAACCAAATAATGATGGTATTCTGTGAAAGTGAAAAATAAAACACACACAAAAAAAGAAGAAAAAGACATTTGAAAGATAGGAAATAAAGTCACGCGACTAAAATGTCTGGTAATTCCTGGCAAAGTGTAGGCAGGTATAAGGCCAATGGTAGAGAGATGTGAATGAAAAAATAGATTGGAACCACTTATTAAGGGTTTTGATAAACCTAAGTTCCTTGAACTTGATTTCGTACAATCTGAGAGAGCTATTAACAGCTAGGAGACATTTGCTGGCGACTACTGAAGGACATGTATTGAATAGACTGTAGTAATTATTATACAGTTCCTGCCCTGTGCTGCTTGCAAATTGCAATCAGAGAGATTACATTGTTTTGAAATCATTTGTATAGGTGACTTGAAGTGTAGATTCCGTGAGTGCAAATACTTTTAGAGATACTGAGGCAACCTCACAGTGGAAATTACAATCACTCTGAGTCTTCAGCGATCAACAAGGTAGCTAAGACTTGCTGCAGGAGGTGAGAAGGGTAGAGGGGAAGGACTTACTGCTATGAATTGGGATCTGTGACTGCATGCACATGTGACTGCCGAGGAAGAGGAAGACAAATCCGTAACTGTTCAGCAGAGAAGAAAGGGGCTCAACTGGAAAGTAGTAGTAGATGTAACTTGGGGATGGATTGAGTGGGCGAGAGACCCTGGATGCGTCCAGGATATGAATGATGCCTATCATTACTTGCAATTGGTGAGAAAGGAGAAGCAGCATGGTTGAAGAACCTTAAAGGATCATCTGGCCCTTTCAGCCTAGGTCTATAATATGTGCGGTGGAGCCAGTGAACTTGAGTGAGAAAATGGTCTTACTTCTGACTATAGTGCTTATGTCTCTATTAAGTCTTCTTCTGAAACATGAAAGATGTTAAGACAAAAATGCATCCTCTGGCAATCATATTGATGCTCTTGAGAATAGAATGGGGAAAGTAAAATCAGAGGGTAGAGTTATACTTTATAATACTTGCAAATTATTTTTTATATTTTATAATATTTGCAAATATATGGGTGAAAATCTCATTATTATGAAATATGTTATTTTTCCAAGTGTATACAGATGTTGATATTATAAATAAAATAAAAATAATTAAAAATGATACTGGATCCTTATACCATCCTTATAAGTCCTTAATCACCTGATAATAAAAATACAACTATTATCATAAGCAGAGTCTGCAGTTTTTGATACTAAAAAGAAAATCCTATGCACGAAAAGGTTGAGAACCTCTGCTCTATTTCCTGGAGAGCTCCTTCTATCACTGGGAGAATCTGAAAATAACAAAACAGAAATTCATTGTTTGCTTTTGAATGTAAAGTAAAAGGATTGGAGGTATAAATGGTCTCGCTTTGAAATAATCGATAATGTAAATTTTACATACTTAGACAGGAAAACTGTTAACAGGAGTTCTGAGAAGCTCCCAGAACATCAGGTCTTGGTCAGAAAATCTAATAACTTAGATTCCAGTGCTTGGTTTGCATGTGTGTATTAGGGGCTCCGTGGCGGTGGTAGGAAGGTTAGGAGGGAGGCAGAAACACTGCAAGGACCTTCTCAGCATGCGCCTCTTGGGGGAATCCGAAAGTCTGCCAGATGTTCACATTATTTTCAGTTAAGTTCTTCATTGGAAACCTGCGGATTCTATGCTTCATTTTGCTTGTGAAAGCATCTGTTACAAAGCATATTGAAAATGGCCGGTCACTTTTTCCTACGTGAGGACCTTGATCCTTTGTGAGAAATTAGTTTATTGCAAATATAGAATGACTTTGCTGAAAGCACTTTTTTCAACTTAAGTACCAGAAGGTGATGCCTTTTATTGTTATTGCACTGAAAAGTCAAGGAAGGTTTAAGTAAATGTTTTCCTAGGAAATTGTAGGAGGAATCTGTAATTCCGTTCAGCAGAAAAATCTAAAACGAGCAATTCGCCAAGGCACTGTTTAAGAATGACATTTCCCTGGAAGTCAGTTGTTCACTATCATGGAAGTTCGCCTACCACTTGTGCCCCTCTCTCTTAACTTGGAAATCGGTTAACACCAAGTAGCCGCTGATTTCATTTTGCAAGGTTTTCTTTGTTAACATCTCCAGATATTGTATAAGGCTTTCCATTGGCATTGACATTTAATTAAATATGTAGTCAGTTTGCCTTTGCTTTGACTTTGATGATTTGAATTTCAACTGCCTTCAGGGAGAAAAATACGGAAGTATATTACTCAGCATTTCACATCTGTTGCAGTTTAAAACACTCAGTTGCCAAGAATTTTATGAAGCATCACTTAGTAATGATTCAGGAAATGATTCGTCAGTGCATCTTATGCACAAAGTGGAGGGCACCCTCTGTTGTCCATCTTGCTATGATGCTTCTTCCATGTTTCCTCAAAACACAGAATCAGGCTATGAATTTGCATTCTCTTCTCAAGTGGACACTGATAACTGATAAGTACACATAGGAGGATTCCTTAACATTTTAATCCAAATGTGAAATCATAGAGACAGGGGGGTCTAAAAAGACCCTGATGCTAATACTTAAAAAAAAAACAAACAAACTGGATTCATTCTCAATTAACTTGGATTTCCAAAGTTACTTGGTATCTCTGTGTGTCAGCTTTCTCCTTCGGAAAGTGAGAATGTTAATAATTGCACAATGTACATTTGCAAAGGTTTTATTTTTATAGTTACTTAAATTTAAAGTGCAGATGAAGTTTCTGACATTTTTTGTTTGGTTTTAGCAATCTTAAGTGCAATTATTATTAACATTTCACAATAAGCCCATGGAACTGATGACTACACCTTGAATGTTTAGGTCTTTGGCTGAAAACGGATACCTCACAAAGTTCGCTTTTTTGAAGTTTCTCCTTATATGACCCCTCTGATCCCATTACTTCTCTTACTTTCTCCTTATATGACCCCTATGATTCCATTACTTCTCTTACTCCTTCTCTGATGTGCAATGGATCTTCTTTATTATTATTTATCTATATTTTGATTCTTCTTTTTAACGTTCTGTTTTGCTTATTTATTTTTATTGAAGTATAATTAGCACAGTGTTTTATTAGTTTCAGGTGTACAATATAATGATTCCACATTTGCATATATTACTCGGTGCTCATGACAATAATTGTACTCTTAATCCCCTTTAGCTATTTCACACATCCCCTTCAACCACCTCCATGTTTTGATTCTTGACGATTTCTAATGGTTCACACTTAGACCTCTGCTATTTCTAACATACAACTCATTAATTTTTATTGTTCCAACTACCACACTATAAAAATGACCCTCAAATATTTATTCTAGTTTTATAAAGCCTTCAGTATATTTTCAGATGGTTACTATACTCTTCCACTTACGTAGCACACAGCATGTCAAAGCTGAACTCATATCATTTATCCATAACCTACCCCAGTTTGATCCTTTGGTAAGACTACAGATGGGTCTTCTGTTTCTTCATAGGGAGACATGTAATATTTAGTTTGCTCACTGCAATTGGATAGATCATTGTTTCTAGAGCTTTTCAGTGGGCAGAGTTAATGTAATCTTTTTAGTGGACAGAGCTAATACATATTTTATTTATTACATACATGTATGTATATGTATGTAATTTATATATTATGTAAGTGCCCACTAAAGATATCTCATGAACTCATACTAATATTTGCTATACAAATTTTAGAACACAGCTTTTATTTCATTCCATTTGTCCATATGTATATGTATGTAATTTATATATTATGTAAGTGCCCACTAAAGATATCTCATGAACTCATACTAATATTTGCTATACAAATTTTAGAACACAGCTTTTATTTCATTCCATTTTATTTACATTCCATTTGTCTCTCCTTTCACATTCTCCTTGGAAACACTAGTTCTCAAGGACACAGGGAATCTTAGAATTAGAGTATCCCATCTCCTTTCTTTTGTTCCATATCACATGCATTATTGTCTTCTTATGATAATATTGTTACCACCAACATTGTTTATCAAAGCAATTATTGTTTTTTTCATTTTTTCTCCCCATTCTGTTTATCCTTTTAAAATATAATTGGTCTTATGGGACACCTAGGTGGCTGAGTCAGTTAAGCATCTGACTCTTGATATGGGCTCAGGTCAATATCTCAGGGTCCTGAGATCAAGCCCTGTGTCAGGCTCTATGGTGGGCTTGGAGACTGCGTGAGATTCTCTATCTCCCTCTCTCTCTGTCTTCCCCCCCACTTGTGCTCTCTTTCTCTAGAAAACAAACAAATGTGTGTGTGTGTGTGTAATACATACATATATATTAAATATATAAAATTTTCCTATATCTACATTGTCAAACATATGGTATTATAGTATTATATACTAAAATGTCTCCTTTTGAACCCTCATTTAGTATTAGTTCTATAAGTAATTATGCATTGACTGCTCACCACCAGTCCTCATAAAAGAGTACATATATTTTTTTTAATTTTAGCTGTATGATGTAACCTCCTCTACTGTCAGCCTACACATAAAACAATGAAAGAGCTTCACCAATCAGATATGCTTATTTTCCTAGAGTAAGTACTAGTGACAGATTGTCTATGTCAAATTGGACAGATCCAAGAATTTTTTTTTCCTAACTTCTACAGATATGTCTCATTCCCTGGGGAAATATATTGAGTTATATATTTGATCATAAATACAGCTCTTCATCCATAGGATGAATCCTTAATCTATTTCCTATTCAAGTACTCCTGGCTTACCTTTATGAAGCACTAAAACATTTTTAAAAGCTTATTTAAACATTGTGAAGAGAACAGATAATCAGGAGATTAATGTGTTAGCATAAGTACAATCTATTAATTTGTTAAATCGCTGGTCAACACTAGCCAATTCTTATATATTATCCAAAGTAGACATACATATGTTTGTGAGATTTCAGGATTCTGTAGAATTATGTATTCAACTTTCTTTACATAAAAATATATATATTTTTTAGAAAATTTCAATTATTGGAATTAACTTCTGTGTGTTCAGGTGTTACTGAAAAGATCACTGGTGAACAACAGGGTAAATGTACCACACATTGTCCAAAAATAGATATTGTATTAACTTATCAATTTATTTGTACTATAGAAATACCCAGACGTCAAACATTTCTGCATAAAACTTATTAAGAATAGACTTCGCTAATTCATTTCCACCTGCAACAACTGATAACCAAAATCCTACTTGGAAAATACAACATACTTTCCCTCAGCAATTCATTCTTCAGATTTAGTTCTAAATAATATGTTTTAAAAAGCATCGTTACATGGATAGTTATATAATTTTACTACATAGATGTTAAAATAGGAATAGACTTCTGTTACTCAACATGTAAATATAAAAGAGAATTGAATTAGAGACCATTCAGCTGATAAAAGATAAATTGAGGCATATAAAATTTTTAAGAGCTTATTTGAGCAAAAATTGACTAGAATGGGACATCACCAAACTGGAAATGGTCAGGAATGCTGGAGCTAGGGGTAAGACTTGTCTACAGAAGAGGTGGAAGCAAAGTAAGGACATTATTTGATTGGCTTATTTGATATGGCTTAAGAGGTGACATTATTTGGAAAAGCTTAGTTGGCTGTTGGTGACTGGCTGTCCTCAGGTTTTGATTTTTTAAACTTGAGGCATTTACAGGCTTAGGTTTTGGTTTGTTTACATAGGCTACTAGCATATTAAAACCATCTTAGTCTACTGGCCACCTTTCTTAATTAACTTAACAGACCCTACGTGAATGCTCCAATAATTTAAATGAGTTGAATGTATATACTTGGTCCCAAAACATCTTTTTCTTTGTCACAGAAGTTCTATATCCAATAGGTAGGAAAATGAGAGAGATATCTCTGTTTTCTCTTTGCTGGTTTATCTTTTTCTAACATACTTTGATTTACTCACTCTAATTGTTTTAATTGAAAAAAAAAGTTTTAAAAAAAGAGAAAAAAAAACCCTTCCCAGTTTTGCTCAATAAAGAGTGACTATTTTATGCTATATAAGTCACTTGAAAAACAATATGTATTAGTCTTCACCACTTCCAGGCACTATTCTTGGTGTCCCCCACTGTGCATTATGGAACAAGTGCGTCCTTGTGGAGCAATGGTGACCACCTGAGTCATTTCATTCATGTAACTTGAGTTACCATTGCAGACATCTGTGCTGGATTTTTTTGAATGTGTTTCTAAAACATTATGATGTATAAAAATCATTACACAAAAAAATGAAAATAATCATGAAGATAAAAATTTAGGACATGAGCTTTGCTATCAAACAGATTTGAGTTCCGATAATGCAAAAAACAGATGTTTAATAATACTTGTTGAATGAATGAAATAATCAGTCATTCAGACATTTAATAAATCCTAGTTCTATTCCTTATAGACTATGCAACATTGGGCATGTTATTTGTAAAACTGAAACACAAAAAGGTTATTTATAAGACAGGGAATAGCTCAAAGAATTGGAGTGAAGATAAATGGCAAACTGTATGCAAACATCTGAAAGAGTGTCTTGAGCATAATAATTGGTCAATAAACATTTCTTTGTCTTTTATCTTTCCTGAAGATATTTGGGCTGTTTTTAGCAATACGTTGTCAAGAATGCTGTCAAGCTCTATGTGACTTTAAAGAAGCGTATTTATTTATGCATTTCAATAGAACTGGGCTTCCAACCAGACAAAAAGCATTCACTCTATCCAAGGCTTAATCTGGAAAATAGCTTGAAGTTTATCAGACCATAAAGTTGCTTAGAGAATTTTAGGACTCTAAACGGATATCTAGGAAAGCATTTCTTGAACATCTTGAGTGAAACATAACTTGGAACCTTTCAAGGGGACTGTTACCAGCAAATTCACAGGAGTAAAGAAAACTCTTTTTATTAGATAGGTTTTCTCATATGAAATGAACCTATTGCTGAGCCAATTTAATTAATCTGCTTTTCTAGGTTTTAGCATTTTTACTTCTTGTGCTGGTTGAAATCAGGTCAGAGTAGATTAGTAATGGCAGGTGAATTTCCGAATAGAAAGAGAACATGTTCTTTTGCTGCCTGTTATTTTCTTCCTTAGCATATGGACTTCCTCTTTGTTTCTCTGATTTCAACAGTGATCACTTTTGGCCACTTTTCTCCCCTTGTACATAGTAACATTAAAAAAAATCATTTTTGTGCCAAATTCCAATCTTGTTTTCTCGTTCCTTAAACTTTCTGCAGATATTATATCTGTTGTGTTTCTCTTCCTTCTTGAATCCTGGCTTCCAAAGTGTGCCTGTATCCCAGTGTTCTTATGCCTCCAGAAACCCTTGCTCTAGTTCATCCTTCACCATCTGCTTCTTTGAATATAGGCTTTTCTACAATATTTTGTGCTTGCCCATCCTGGCAGATATGTGATGTGCCATCAAGAAAGAATTATAGAATTACAGAAAGAAGTTATAGAAGGAAATTATAGAAAGAAGTAATTATAACTCCTGCTGCTGGGTGTGCTGACAGAAGACAGACCTCCCCTATTAGCATCTTTTAGGAGTTACCTCAGTTGAAGAGATTCACGTAGCCAAAGCTCATGCCTTGTTCCCAGGGCAGTCATTTCCAATGGCTGATTGGTACAGGGGTATAAGGTCCAGCCTCTGCTCCATTTTGGGGCAACTATAAAGGGTCATACCATCTTCAGAAAACCCTGGAGATTAGCTGAAGTTTCTGTTGAAACTGTATCCCAACTTGACCTCTCCTTTTCCCCAAAGTGTTGACTCTAACCTTTCTCCCTAATAAACATCATGCTGGCTAATCTCCATCTCAGAGCCTGCTACCTTAGGCACCCAACCTGTGACAGTCATTTTTTTTTTCTCATACTATACTGCTTTCTGATATAATCTCAAGCTCTCCGTACCTCGACTAACCTCAGATGATATCCAACTCTTTCTCTTGCTATGAGTTATTTTCTGACCTTCAGATACTGATTTCATACCTAGTGTAGTACATCTTTATAAGGTATCAGCCCAAACTCGATATGCTGTCAGATGTTGTCAATCTCTCATCCCCTCACCATCACTATAATCACCTTCTCATTCTAGTTCCACACTCAGTTAATGGCAACACAACCTACCCTTCTAGCTCATCCTGAAACCCTGGAATCATTGTTTTTTCCTATTGCTCATTCACCTCCTGCATCATATTCTTCCTAAATCACATAAGTTTTATTTAGGTAATGACTCTTAAATCTATCTCCACTGCCACTTAATTACATTAACTTTTTCCCATTCATTCACGAGTATTTGTTGAGGGTTTACTAGTCTCAAACCCAGGGTGAGGCATTCATTGTCCCTAACCTGGAAAACTGTTCTCTCATCGTAGTTGATTCTCCCTTTCTTCTCTTCCCACTCCAACTTATCACTCATCCTAAGTAAAACACAGCTATGATCATGGAATAGTTATGTTCAAAACCTTAAATGATTCCTCCTTTTCATAGGCTCTAACCCGTATTCCTCAGCTTGTCATTCCAGCTATTTTAAATCTATCCTTGAAGCAATTTCTAAAACATTTCTTTTCTCTCTGCCTATACTCTTCTCTTCAATCAGTCTTTTCTCAGTCATGCCACACAGATGTCTTCAGATCTCTATGTTATGTATGTCCTCTGTGCTCTGCCTAGACCTCTGTTATATTTTTATGCATGGGGCTCTGATGTCACCTTTTAAATCTCAGCCAAAAGTTTGCATCTTTGGAAGGACTTCCCTGAACATTTAGGCAAAATTTATCCCTCCTTCCATATTCTGTTACTGGTCTCTCTCACTGGATTCTGATCTCCTCTATGCCAGGAGCCATCTTCTTCATGATACGTATTAATGTTCAATATTTTAAAAGCGACTTTTTGTGCAAGCAAATGAGGTTCCTATTTATATTAATGAGTAACCAATCAAATAGTGTATTTGTTTGTTGAATTTGGGTGAATGTTCCTTTACAATTTAGCACAGTGTATTTAGTACACAATTTAGTATACTGTATTTGGCTTCAGAAAGTTGAACTTTCTAATTGAAAAAAAAATGAGTAGTGACTTCCCATTTTCTAACTCTAACACACCCAATAAGATACAGTTGCATAGTCAAGGCATTGATTAAGGTTCACACACATCCAGGAAGAAAGAATACACACACGCACATAATGTGTGTGTTCATATAAATCTCTATCTATCTATCTATCTATCTATCTATCTATAGATATATATATATGTTAATATATCTATATATAGAGAGAGAGTATGTATATATAGAGAGAGAAAGAGAGAGTATATATATATATAGAGAGAGTATGTATATATATAGAGAGAAAGAGAGAGTATATATATATATACAGATACAGATATATATATAGTGTATATAGTGCTACTAAATACTATATATATAGTGCTACTAAAGACTTAAATGAGACTTTTGGTTCCATGAAGGCAGAAACATGTTTGGGCATCACAGCATCACAGCTGTAGCCCTAGCAGCAAGTAAAATGTTGGAAATTAATAGGAAATGAGTATTTGTTGATGAAAAAATAATTTAAGTCTCATCCGGAGTACTCAATTCTCTCTTTTTTCAATCCAACTCAGCAGCAACCAATATTTTATCCTAAGTCCTTAATTTGGTAAAACAAGGTAAATTCTTGAATACCTGTGCTTTTTAGAGTATGGCTATAATTTAAACGGCACATTGGATTAATATCATCTGTGTGTAATCTCGTCACCCAAGGTGTCATGAGCCTCTGGCACCTCTGGCATTGGTTGCCTCTGTTGGACTGCTCTAATGTGGCAGTTTTGAAATCATCTGGACTCACCTGTGTCCCAAAATGTCCCACTTATTCTCTCTTATTCTGACTTGATCTAAACGAATACCGCCTTTAAACTATGAGGGTATTTTAAGGGTACTTTTGTAATTCCATTAAATAAAATAGTTTATTTTCCTCTTCTAAACATTGTACAGAGGTGGAAAAATACATTGATGTCAAAATAAGCTTTCATTTTTAGAGATCAGGCATGTTGAGGGTGGTATGGCTATAGATAGGGTTTTTCAAGCTTTCATTTTTAAATAGACCTTTGTGAAAATAAAATTAAGTTCTTCTGGCTTCCACATATTCCACTGCGCTATTCCACTGAGTAATTTCAAGACTTATTTCTGTTAATTTTTAAATCATTGCACTGTGTATTTTGTCCCTCATGCAATGACTTTAAGAGGGCTTCTTAACCAGGGCCTTGATAGAGAGTAACTGCTTCCTTAATTTTTTCTACTTTTCTCATACCCAGTTTAGGCCCTTCATCAAGCATGTGTGTGTGTGCTTGTATGTGTGTGTGTGATCATCTGTGTAAATTTTTCTTGTAATTTGACTATTACCTCGCTCCAGAGAAGATTTAAGGTTGTTTAAGGAGATTATGCTTTGGGTATATACATATATTTAGATATGCATCAATTTCATAATCATTCACCTTTATTTCAACCCTTGTCACTGGCTAGATATCCTAAACTGAGATAAAAATTCTGTCAAAGATACCAAATTACATAAACGTGCATAATTTGTCTTGCTGTCATAACAGATAAAGGGCAACTAGTCAATAAGCCAAGACCCCTTCCCATTGATTGGGATCAGAAAGTTAACAGGAACAAGGGGATGGGGGGGATTAAACTGTTTTCTAGTTTTAATGAAAGAATCATAAGAATATCATTAGTAAGTCTCCTCTTGTGTGAATAGCATTTTGACATATTTATAGAGTACTTCAGGGAAAAGACCAGCAGCATAATTAAGATTTATTTTCCCCCTCTATCTTCTTCCTTTTTAATTTTTAAGTAAACTTTATGCCACACATGGGGCTCGAACTCATGACCCCAAGATCAAGAGTTGCATCTCTACCAACCAAGCCAGCCAGGTACCCCCACCCCCTTCCATCTCATAAGTAGTTTTTTAAAATTAATTGTCAAGAATGGACTTAGATAGCTATAGTTAACCAGAAGCTAAGAAACAAACTTGGATCAAACAAATGGTGTCACAACTTCCAAAGAGCTAGCACTAAGTTAATACTGAATATGATTTGACACATTTTCTTCAAAAATCTGTCGTTAGAGATGGTGAATATTTAGCTGGTCAAGAGTTCTCCATTTCCCCTGGTGCTGAGGATTTGATTTCATGTTTGGGATTTAACTAGTCTTTGCAAGTGAAATTATAACCAAAAGTTTTTGGGGACTGAGGCTCTGAGTTATAATGATTCTTTTTCTAATTTCATAGTAGAGGCTCAACATCATGGCTGTGTTTGATTACACAGAAAGGATTTAAAATGGCCACCGGGAGGAGAGTGAAGACGCTACGGGAAGTCAGCCTAAAGCCACATGTGCTTAAAAAGACTGCAGTTCCTGTTTAGATTGCTTGCTTACTTGATGTGGCCAGGGAGGAGACCCAGTAGAAATGATGGGAGATATTTTTCTACATCAGTTTCTCACTGTCAAACCATCCCTTCCCACTAACACCAGTTCTCAACTAATGTACATTGACTGGTTGATTAAAGCTTGACCATTGTTCAACATCTTGCCAGAAATCAAATGCAAACGTATCTTATGCTATGTTACATTTTCTCCTTTATAGAACGTATTATATACACTACATTAGCAATGACCCTTAATTTCTAGCTGTTCCCCCCATTTGCCCCCACCCCCAACTTTGACAGTAAGCTCTATGAGTCAGGAGCAACGTTTCAATCCTTGCTGCAGCCCCAGAGCTATCCAAGAGCCAAACACATAAAATAGACATCCCAAACTGATATTGAATGAAATAGCCATGAGAAGCTAATCTTAGAGGTATTTTCCAAGGCCATTATGCCCAGAATGTACTTCAAAAACTTACTTAACATTTCCTTAAGTAAAAGACAAATGTATCAACGGTGCATAGTATTTTCAGAACTGGAATTTCTCCTGGCTATAGTCCTTTTTTTTCTTTAAACTAGCATTTGAAAGAAATCCTTGAAGTTACTCAGTTACTAACAGACTGCGTTCCCTACCATGTTTGGTGTTAAGCAAGGCAACTGGCAAATGAGTTTATTTCTGTTTGATTTTTTTTGAAATGTGCAGACAGGATTGTGAAGGGGCAATTTGTGAGTGTGGACAGAGTGACCAATCTAGCTCTTAAGCAGGTTGGGTATATTCAAAAAGCCATCATTTGAGTGAAATGTTGTGCTTCATTCTTGGAGCTAGTTATGATGTTGTCGACATACTTGGACTGACATTGATTTGCAATGGGATAAAATACAGAAATACCTAGAAAACTATCGTGGGAACAAAAAGGTGACTCTGGCCAAGGAAACTTGTAAATCTTCAGGACAAGAACATTCATCTAACAACAAACAATAACAAGAGCTCCTATTTACTAAAAGCTCATTACGTATCCACTTTTTCATATGCATCAGCTCTGTTTTGCATTACTTAATCCTCAGAGAAGCAAAATGAATTTAAAATTATTAATATCATCTCTTTTAAAGATGGTACACCTAAAGCTGAGAGAGGTTAAGTAACATTCCCAAAGTGACACAACTTATGAGTCACAAGTGAGATTGAAACTCGACTCCCCTCTCAAACCTGGGTTTTTAATCACTGCACTATACTGCACTTAATTTCAGATAAGTACATATCAACTTTTAAAAAGATGCTGAAGTCGAAGATAATAAATGTGGTTTTTATCCTATAAAACCAAGAGTTAACTAGCTTTAGTAAAATTACTTACATGCTATGGTGTTCTGAAAGATTTCAAGAGTTGTCAAGGTAAATCGATAATAAACATAGTCATCTTTAGCACCAGTTTCACAGTTTCTTGGGGGAAATTAATTGCATACCTTTTTCCTTCCCTACGGCATTTAACTTTTTTTTTTTTTTTTTTTTAAATCCATTTGCCAAGCTCTGGTTTGGAGCCTGGAATATTAAACTGTCATCTCACAACCAAAAAAGGACAAGAGTGAAATGAAAATGGATTACATCCCAAATAACTAAAAGTTTTTTTGGCATTGTTTAATATTTGGAGGGAAATAAGTGAGCTGTAATATAACAGAGCAGAAAGCTCCTTGCTGTCATGGTTTGACTACTGCTTTTAACCTCAGAATTAAACAGAACAGAGCAAAACACATTTCCTCAGCCCACAATATTCAGTCTCACAGCACCATTTTTGGAGTCAAGTACCCTATCTTTAAATCTACTTTTTTTTTTTTCTATTCTAAGCCCCTAACCAGGACACCTCATACCGTTTTTTAACAGAGCCGTCATCCCGTTATTTAAAGAGTATTTCCTTTGCATTGGCGGGCTCTAAGTCTCTGTTCTGGTAAAATTATAAAGTGAAGATGTTCATAAGGTCTATTCTATTTGGGATGTTTTAAAAGACAGAATTTAGAGTAATGGTTCCAAAGATGGAATTTAAAGAATATGTGCATGAACACAGTCTATAGGGAACAGACTTTGCGATCTGCTGGAAAGAGTTGTTTTTCCCACCTCTTTTGCAGGGTTGCTTTTTTTTCTTTTTTTTTTTTTTCTCTTTTTTCTTTTTGAATATAAAGACATTGCTGCCGAACTCCGCCGCCTTTCCTGCTGTGTTTTCTTACTCTTTTTTTTCCCCTTTAGTTTGCATTTCAAGAGACATTTGCATGAAAACAAGTCCTGTCCATTTGAAGCTTTATCTGGTCTGATTTCTAATGGATTGACCTCGGGTCATAATTTGCAACAAGAGAGCTTCAAGAGGCTGCAAGCCCCCATCTTTTATCTCAGGTTCCTCTCCCTTTAGTTAGTAAATTCCCCGCCCCCTACTTCCTTGCCAGTCCTTCTTTTCACAGACGTTAGGAAAGCGTCAGCTCCCTCTCCTTTTCCTTTGACCTTTGGTTAGTGAAGTCACAATCCCACTGCGCTTGGGAGATTCTCACTTGCAAGTGTTAGGCGGCATCACTCTGCCTGATGTTCCCACTTGTTAGGCCTCCATAGGTGCCTTCCTGAGTCCTGGCAGTTGCCTGCCTCTGCTGCCAGAGGGCACCTACCAACTCCTAATCATCCTTGATGATTCTCTGGAAAACTCTCTCCACCCTCCTAATGTGGGGAGGTGCCTTGCCTTGTACCACGGTACCGTTCTGCCCTATGCTTTCTCTGTTACCACATCTACCGTATTGTTGCAGCCGCTTATTCAAATATCTATAAACTCCGTGAAAGTGAGGACCGCATTAGTGGTGTCGATATCTTTTAACTCCTAATGTCTCATCTTAGTAGGCGTTCAGTAAACATATGTGAATGAATGAGTAGCTGAATATTGTTCAGCTTCTCTGGGTGCAGCACTTGGCTAGGTCTTGGTGGTGAGGGGGGGCACTAAAGGCAGAGACAGAGTATAACCTTTGGCAAGTAGTTATTCGCATTTCTAAAGCTTGTTCAGCCCTCCACACCCATCCTCCCATCTGCTCCACAAACAATGGAGGAGGTGAGGGGGTGGAGAGGTGGAGGCAGGTAACTCTAAGGAGGAACATCCTGAACCAAGGCACAGAGGAGGGAAATGACAGAGAACACTGGAGAGGGTCTGAGGGGCTTTCAGGCCACATCACCCCTAGACCATTTCCATCTTCCCTGCCAGTCCCAGGCCTATGGGAGCTTCCAAGTTTTATCTCACAGGCCACTTATTTCGCAATGCTTTCCATGTTCCCTAGAAAGCTCTTTCAAGTCCCTTTAGAGTCTTGTAATTTTTTGACGGAAGTGACATATTTTGAACTGCGATCATTTGTGTGCATGCCATCATGTCTCACCTGCTCAAAAGTAAACTCTCTGAGGGAGGTCTGTTCCTTACTCAGCCCCTCATCTTCTGCCCAACATAGAAATTGAGCATGTAGTAGGTATTTTTATTATTACTGTTGTTGTTATTATTGTTATTATTATTATTTTACCCTTTGACTTCAGGATGAATATCTTCATCGGTGATATGATGCATGGTATGCAATAAATGAAGAAAGCTACATTCTTTGGGTTTTGTCTACTCGATATCCTGGTGTGAAGCTATTTGCCTCTATGAACTATGAACATATCGAGCCACTGGTAATTTATCCCTGAGGCTTGAAGTGTTGTGTATGAAGTTTAGATGTTACAAAAAACAAAGTAATATTTTCCATTACTTTTAAATTAACAACAAAATTGTTAAATTTTAACTTTTAAGCTAGAAGGGAAAACCATCATTTGAATTAGAAGTTAAAAACTTTGACCAAAGAAATAGATTTGTGTTCCTTCTTGTTTTGCTATTTCTGTCAACTGGAAGAGCCACAGTAGTCATGAAGGAGACAAGAAACATCTGACAGCACCATTTCCCGTTGAAATAGTACATCCAGACTATCTCTGTCTTTGGCTCTTTGCTGGGAAGTGTCCGACTCTGCTTCTATAAGGTGAAGCGGTCGAGAAGCTAGATTTCTGTTTCTCATAGCATAGTTGTATGACCTTGGATAAGTCAATTAATTTATGTAGATCTCATTCCCATAATTTTTTAAACAATGCAGTCCGGTTAGGTAATCTTGAAGACCCCTTCCGGCTCCACATTTCTAGAATTTTCTGACATTTTAGGAAAGGCAAGGAGAGAGATGATTGACATACAACCTTTCTTTCCATCTTATGCTTGTGGCTGTTCTTACTGCAGAGGGACCTATTATGGCTGAGCTTTCCATAATATAAAAAGCAAGAAAATTCATAGGCGTTATTTCTCTTTCAGCTTCTACTTTATTCTACAGGGTAAAATTTTGCTAAGTTCTGTAGGTTGCATACGTTGCCCGGCAGTGATCTATATGCTAATAGAGGTGAGGGTCAAGAGGCCCAGGCAAGCTCTTCCTTCTTTCAAAAAGCCCATAGATTCTATTACAATATTCAGCATATTTTAAAACAACTCAAATTCAGTTCCTTAAGTTATTTAACTAATAGTTATTTCCTTTTTAACAGGAGGAGAATCTAATGAATTTTTATAATTCGTTTGGATTTATAACAGCACCATTTATTTACCTCTTCATTTCTCAAGGCACTGGACAATATATGAATTAATTTTGGGGACTGGGGAGGCAATATAAAGTGTTTGGCCTCTGAAAATGGTCAGATATCCTTTTTAAGGGATTTTTAAGATACCAAAGAAGTCTTTGAAAATAGAAATGAAAACCCACTATAAATCTTGTACTTCGAAAGAAATATTTAAGCACTGAAAGGGGTGAACCAGTAGAGAGAGGCATATAAAGAAAAGGGAGATGGTGGGAGGGGCAAATTTGTTGTAAGCTTTTTCATCCTGAAATCTTGAAAATCTATAGATTTTGACTGATTTTGTTCAGTTTTCAAAATACAGTCTCACATTTTGAATGATTTCAAACTTTAGAGATTTATGAAAAATTCAAATTTGAATTCTGTTAAATGGAATTGAATTTAAAATATAACTCCTTCTATAATTGCTAAAACTGAAATAATGTTAACATTTTTAGAACACCATAGATTAAATAATTATCACTAATTTAAATTCATATTCATATCATTTTTCATAGAACTCTTAACTAATTCGCTCCTCCATTTCTACATGTTAAAGAAAAAAAAAAAAACTTCCATCCAGGAACTTTGATCTATTGTTAATTTTTTTCTTTTTGAAGTTGCTTACATAATACCAATACCAAACGGTTCAGTTAATCACCAATAAGATTCTAGTAGCTAATTCTCTGAAGTTTAGTTCCATTTATTTTTACGTAACTACCTTCCTTTGTAAATATTTAATGTGAAATCAGTCAAAGAGATGATATAATTTGTTAAAAAATTGTACTGTAATCCAAGAGTGGCTTTCCCCGATATAGCCCTCTGTTTTGTGACAATAAAATAAAACATGTAAAAGAGACAAAAGCATAGCTTTGGCACCAATCAGGATTTTTGATTTTGACCTGAGTTGAACCGTCTAAGTTATACGCTATATGAGGACCACCTTGTGCTGAGCCTGGCCCCATAGGTACTTTGACTTAAAGACTTGATCAATCTTAACTCTTACCTGTACATCCTGAAATGGCCCAGGGTCACATCCTCGGATAGTATGTTTCCTCTTGGGAAGCCTTGGGATAAAAGACAATTTATGATACTCTAGTAAGAAGTCGCATAGGCAAGAAAGCAAGGTAGGATCAAGCAGAAAATGTAGACTAGGACTTGAGATGCATTAAAACTTCCAGAGAGTGTCCTCTTGAGCAGAAATTGTTTTAAGGCAGAAGATTTCAAGCCTGAACCACACAGGCTTGAAGTCATTTCTGCCAGGTCAGAAGAGCTGATCACAGTTGGGAAAAGACATTTTCATTTTCAACCACAAAATTGCTCTTCATTCCTGCAAAACAATGAGGAAAGTGAAACTGGAAGCAAGCCAGGCACTTTGCTGGTTTTCCTTTGGGTGTGAATTTGTTCACATAGCTCTAAGTTCAGAACATAATGTTATGTTCTGGAAACACCGTGGTGTATTGTTAGGGGATGCAGTGTCATAGTGAAGAACGTTCATTTCACAAAAGGGATTTTAGTTGCTAATATGCAACCAAATACTCTGTGTGTGTAGTATAAACATACATACATACTACAGACATCGTGTGTGTGTGTGTGTGTGTGTGTGTGTGTGTGTGTGTATAAATGCTCTGAATTTTGGATCGACTTAAAGAGGTGAAGAGAAAAAATACCATTTTAAAAAAACCACAAAAACTAGAATGCTAAATACTTTCACTTTTTATTTAGAGGTAGGATTTCTGTGATACTTGATTTACCTCTAGCGTAGATGAGAAGGATATAAATGAATCCCTGTGAATTTTCCCCTTTCTATGACTATTCAGATTAATCATTAGGGTGGAATGTCTCTGTATTTGCAATAAGGATTGCATTTCTGAGTTTAGAGTGTGGCACAGATTATTTTGTCAAAAGTAATTGAAACATGAGGCAGTCCCTATTTTTTTAATGCCTGTTGTATTTATTCATGTTTCATTAATGTCTCCAAGACCCACACATAACAGGGTCTCTGTAGCATACTCTCTTCTTCCAGAGAGCTGCAGGGTATAGAAAGTGGATTGGGTGCAAAGCAGTGGAGCTTAACACCCAGACTTGAAGTGACTGCACTCCTTCATAGCATCCTGATAACATTTCATTCCTACCGGTTTGTTCTTCCCAGTTGAGGTGCAGATTATTCCTGAGACAGACAGGAATGTTTTTATGTATCTTATGTATTTCTTACTGTTCCAGTGCAATAAGGTCATTTCTGCAAATAGCAGGCATTCAAGTATATTCTCAATAATTAAGGGTATTATTTCAGTGCTGAAACACTGTGTGTTATATTCCAATCATCATGGAGGCCTAGAAATTCTTTTGGCTGCTTGGCTGCCTCCTGCTAAGAAACCTTCAGGGATTCTTGAGCCTGTGACCTGCATGTGGTTCTGGAGGAAAGAGCTTGAGCCTACGGGTCTGAGCCATGAGAGGGGGTGAACTTACCTTTGCACCACCAACTCCAGAACTCAGCTAGCATCTGGAAAGTGCCAAGTAAAATTTGGTCTTCTCGAGCCTTAAAAAATGAGAAATACAGAATGCAATGGCATTTTCATTTTGAAAGACACTGTCACAATACTTGATGGTGTGGTTTCTTGAATAAAGAATAAATCTTATCGGGTGCTTGGGTGGCTCAATCCGTAAAGCATCTGCCTTTGGTTCAGGTCATGATCCCAGGGTTCTGGGATCAAGCCCCATGTCAGGCTCCCTGCTCAGTGGGGAGTCGGCTTCTCCCTCTTCCTCTGCAGTCCCCCCACTCACTTTCTCTCTCAAATAAATGAATAAAATCTTTTTTTTTTTTTTTAAGTAAATCTTGTTCCTATTTTGAAAGCAAAGGGACCGCTGATTGATTTTGATGACTGAGCCCTTCTCCACCTTTAGGCATTTCCTTAGGCCAGTCGCGGCTCCAGTCTTTCCCCTTTCTCGGACCTGGGTTCCAGAGGTTACAGATGTGGTGTGGGGAGGGCATTTATCTGGGCTACGGGCTGCATGGAGGAGGAAGAAAAAGAATGTAATTTTTACATAGGAATGTACAGTGGGTCTTGTGAAGCTTATGTGTGACATTGAGGAAATATTCTCAATAGATCTTAACAACAATACCTTTCAGAGGCACATCAACAAAATAGATAGTCATCTATTTTCTTAAGGTAAGTTCAGTACTTTTATTCCGAGGTGATTCATAAACTTTGCCACTTCACAAAATCCCTTTTGGTATTTTCTTTGTGTTTGTAATGTTACCAGTTTTTAGATTAAATGTCATAAAACCCTGACTTTGCAGTTCCTCAGTTGCACATTTTGACCACCCATTCTTTTGGAATATAACTTAAAAAGTTCTGCAAAACCTTATTCAGTTGAGTTGTACAATCAAAGCTCATTAAGGAAGGTAATGAATCAGTTGTTTTTATCCACCAATAAGGAAACTTCGCTGGCAGGTATAATCCACTCATCAACCAACGGGAGTGCCTGTCTTCAGGACAGCTGGCCATGCTATTCTGCAAGGCTTTAAAATCTCCCTTTTGGTATACATTAGAGGAAAATCAAAGAAGTGTCATTTTTAGAAGGCATTAGGGCTATAGTTTAAGTAATCTATTTTGCTGATCTGGGATAAATTCTAAATGCAAATTAACCTACCACTATACTCCAAAAGTTGACACCGGGTTTAAATGAAATGGGATTCCTTTTATACCTTGAGACCACCATAGTTTGGATGCAAAAAGGGCATCTGAAAATATTCAGGCTCTCACATGGGGAATTCCATGGGGAAAACTGGTGGAGTGTTCCAAAGGTGATGGTTTGCAGAGCTCCTAGGGGAAATTTGGCATTGTGGTATAGATCAGTGTTTCTCAAATTTTTTTTGGTGTGCGTCAGAATGACCTGAAGGCCTTATTAAAACAAAGATTACAGGACCTCAACTCTAGAGTTTCTGTTTTAATAGGTGAGATGTAAAGAATCTCTATTTCTAACAGTTTCCAAGTGATGCTACTAGTCTTGGGACCACAGCATGAGAACCGCTGGCCTAGAATATATTTTATTCCCACTAGAGATCCCCCTACCCTCTTGGGAGAGCTGGAAAAATTAAAGGAAAAGAGTAATGGAGTTTAAACAGGATGGAGAAGAACAAGGAGGCTTGGGGTTGACCGGTCAGGCCACACACAGAAATGAAGCAAACTATGAAATCTAGAGACATCTTTCAATGTTACTGGGATTTATCTCTGCTTAGGTCCATAAATGAAAGCAAAATTGACATTTATATGATGGCAAACTGTAAGGCACCCGCTGCCAGCACGAGCAGTTCTGACTACCCACTGTTCTTTTTAAATGTTTCAGACACCATGGGAGCAAGTGCAAAAAAACAGACTCATGATCTAAACAATATGAGGAGAAGGATTCCAGATAATACACTTCACACAAAGACATTCCTTTCTTCTAAAACACGTTAAAAGACATGGTGTAATGCAGCAGCAATTATTTTAGGGAGAAAAAATACATAAAGGGCCTTTTCATGACTATTTCCAGACCTAAATATCCTTACCACTATTTACCAATGCAGTTGAAATGTGGGTTATTTCGTTTGGGAACCCTTCTTACTCGTCAAGGAAAGGTAAGAAACAGTGCATGCGACATGTGGGTTTCCTTGTCCTCACCCCCACAGACCTTCAGCGACCAAGGACGATCATCTTCCTGCCCCAGGTAAGATGCACATATGAACATTTCGGCTGTGTTTTCTGGGTACCCTAAGTCCAAAAAGTAGAACTCTGATTTACAGTCAACAGTTTTGACAAGTGACCCTTGGCAGAAAGGGTCTGCTTTTTCAGCTGGAGCTGTTGTCGAAGTTCAGAGAACTAGCTCATCTGTCTCTATTTCGGGCGTCTGGCAGATGGAGAACTGTTTGAGCGTTCTCCATCCCGCTAAATGCTTACAGATGACTTCCAGATTCTGGAGCATCTGCTGGTTATCTCATTTCTCTCATTTCGGGTGATTTTCCCTGTTGTGTTTTGAAAAGACTCTCTCTCTCTGGCCTTTATTTTGTAAGTGCACTCTTGTTGCTATCGTCATTTGGGGAGAAATCAACAGATGTGTCTGGTGGTTACCCCGTGAGATGGGCCAAACCTGTGAATAATCTGAAAACAGAAATGGTGATTTTTAAAAAAGGAAACAAAAAAATAAATAAGTCAGTTAAAAGCCCAGCTGAATCACAATTGTAAAATATCTTCAGGAAATGATTCATGGGCTGAAAGTAAACAGTCATCAATAATTTTGGGATCCTTTTTGGAAAGTTCTTATAAACAACACAGTACTCAAAGAAATTCTATACACATGTAGTTGCTATATGTGATGCATATATGTAATATAAATGGTATTCACAGCTTACTATTATAAATGAATGTACTCATTCTTATCCTTACTGATGCTTTGCCAGGTACAGTACTTAGCTCTATACCTTGTAAAATATGAAAATAGCCCAGTATCTGGGTTCTTCCTGAGGGAATTTTTCTTCATTTCCATAAAAGACAGACACATATAACTCATAATATATTTATTCCAGCTTCTTCATTTGCTTTTTAGAGTACATGAATGGTGTTCTGCATATATTAAGGCTTGTCTAACTTCCAGTTAATCAGATATATGGGGCACTTACACATGAATTTGAATATTAATGTATTTATTTAAAAGCAGGGTGACTAGTGGCATTAAAATTGTGATCTTGAATTGATTAATGCCCAATGAAAATCTCTTTGATGCAACTGCTAATTGGACAGCAAGGATGCGTATTTTAATTGCAAACATCTCCTTCAAAAAGAGACAGCACAATGGACATGTGATTAGCTAATAGTCTTGTTTTCTTAATTTTTTTGAGGTCTTGAGATACAGAAAAAATTAAAGAACAACATGAAAAACACCCATCATACCAAACAACATTAAAACATACCACTAGTTATGGTTGCCCCACCATTTTTTGAAGAAACAAGACCTTACGAATTTAGCCAGTCTCCTGTAACAACCCCCTGTCATTCCAGTCGTTTCCCCTCCCTTCCTAAACACAGCTTCTGTCATGAAGTGGATGCCCGTGATTTCCAGTCCATTTCTTATATTTTATACACATATGCTACATACTTACCCAAGGTGACGTTGTTCACCAACATTGCAAAAATAAAACATTAAAAAAAAACCCTGGATATATATCATACCTTGTATCTGCTATTTTATTAGACACACGTTTTCTATTACTAAAGCCAGGGAAAGCCCAAACCTTTAAGAAGCCATAGTGCTATGGTCTGAAAGTTTGTGTCCCTCTGAGATTCATATGCTGAAATTCTAATCCACAAGGAGAGTGGGTGGGACCCTTGGGAGGTCATGAATGTGGGGCCCTCATGAATGGGATCTTTCTTATAGAAAAGACCAGAGAGAAACCTCTCACTCCTCCCACCGCAAGAAGATAACAATGAAAAGTCCGGGACCTGAGAAAGGGTCCTCATACTACCATTCTGGCACCCTCCACCCTCTGGCCTCCGAAACTGTGAGAAATAAATTTCTGTTGTTTATAAGCCACCCAGTCTGTGAGATTTTGTTAGAGAAACCCAAATAGACGAAGACGTATAGCTTTTCTTATCTTTGCAATCTTTTACTATAACACATAACCATAATGACCTAAGGGACGCCTGTGTCTCCCTGCCTTGTGACTGCCCACTGGATGCAAAGATGTCCTTTGGCCATGGATCAGAGGACAAGGGATGAAAGCCAGCCACACGTAAGAGTGCAGTCCGGGAAGGGAAACTATCATTTCTTTGTTTGTGAAAATGAGGCAAAATGGATTTCAGCAGCTGCTTGAGAAAACACTTTTTGCCATCTTCAGAAGGGGGGTTGAGATATCATATTGACATTGCCTCCTGCTCAGGAAGATATCGATTTCTGTCCTTTGTTTCAGAAGACGCACCTTTGATGGCAGTCTCTATCTTTGGATAATAATGAAATCAAAAGCACTAAGGTGGGACCAAGTGTCCTTGCCACGTTTTGTCTTTTTCTGCTGTTGTTGTTGCTGCCACATGCTGTCTATAGCTGATATCTAGCTTAGTAAAAAAAGATCCCTCACACATCTGATTGCACTGTGTCTTATTACTGTTATTTCCTGAGCGTTTTCAAGGAATTGACCCATCTGCTAAATACAAGAGACTGCTTCAGGTCACTGAATGGGAACCTTACACAACAGCTTTGAGTTACCTGGAGATTTCTGGGATCATAACTGCAAGGGGAATGGACTTCCAGCCTCCCAATATCTCCTTTGGTAGTGATGCTGCTGTACTATTAAGTATGGGTTGTATGAGCAATGGAAAAAAAAAATTGAGAGGTTATAGCAATAGATGAGGAATAAAAACTAAACACCTCATGGGGGCCAATGACAAACAATGATATGACCCAACAACAAACATGCTTATGCAATGAGGTACCTTGCCCTTTCTGGAAAACCAGAAAGGAAAAAAAGTGCACATCTTTATTATCTCTTCTCTGACTAAAACTTATAGTTACAAGGTTTCTTTTGACTACGCATGCATGTTAGCTAGAAAGAATGCTCCTTAAATTTTATCTATACATGTTTACATAATCCCATATTTTGCTCTAACACCCCAAACAGCAAGAAAATACCTTGTTAATAAGCTATCAGTGCACAGCCAATTTAAATTAGAAAAATGACATTATGGGTGTTTGATGACAATTCTAGGTGTATAGTTTTTTCATATATGCTAAAGATGTATTTATGTTTATCAATTAGAGAGTCTTAAACAGAGTCATGTTTTGAATCCAAGGCCAGAAGCTTCAAAAAGAGTAGTGAAGGGGGGTGAATGCGTAGGTATATTTAAAATCCACTGATGAAGAAACTCACCTATATGATCTTTTTTTTCCAACTGTGCTGAGTCCAACCTACTAGGCATGTTTTAAAATATTACATGGAGGTGCGATGCTACTGAGAAAATATTTTTATAAGGCTGTAAAACTTTGGTCTCAGACTTTTCTGGATAATTCATGATTGAGAATTTCAATATAGTACATTTTGCTCCTGAGGTTTTATTTATGTTCAGCCTCTCTTTGCTTGGTTCAATAAAAGATCACTTTTTACCTGATTTGTATTCTCATCAGTGCTGCGGACATGGTAAATCTAACACTCACAAACACCTGGAAGTTGGACTTCTTGAAAAACTTCTAGGGATATCCTTGTGTTTTTATTTTATTTGTTTTGTATATTACTAAGGAAAACTAAGTGAGAACTCCAAATTGTAGAGCTATAGTTCCTGATGGGATATGTTGTCAGTGTGTAGACTATTGCCTTCCAGTACATCGATGGCTAGGAAGGTCTGATGGTGTCATGAGAATCTCCAGTGTTCTTTGTGATGCCTGCAATTTCAGTTTGCTTTTAAATGCAGCTGCTTGAATGTAGTATTTCACATGATCACTCTTATTTCAAATATGACATATGGCAGAACCTTTCCATAGAGACTTTGATTAGTTATGAGCTTGAATAATTGGAAGAATTTGGAGATTGAGACCCCAATAATAGATATTCACATGGGTTTTGGTTTTACCTGCTCCTCGCTTTGGGCTCATGGAGTACGAGGATATTATGTGGCTAGTATTAGTGGATTTTCTATCTTCTTCTGAATCATTAGAATAGACTTACCATATTTCATTCAATTTAGGTAATAGCTATCCTTAGGAATTTCCCTGTCTCCCATAGGATTTATCAGGAGCTACGTCAATTTCAACACTGTATTTTACCTGTCTCTTCCTAATCTTTTAAGCAAACAATTAGGTTTGCCTCAACTCTGGATACACATTAGAATCAGCAGAGCTTTGAAAAAAAAAAAACACAAAAAAACCCTCTAATTTCCCATTTTAGCCCAATTAAACCAGAATTGGCAGAAGGAGGGGCTGTGCATTGTATTTAAAGAAAAAAAATTAGGTGATTCTAAAATGTCCCTAAGTTTGAGAACTCTCTTGACTTAGCATTTAGCCTTCATTATATTATTTATACATCTTAATTACTATTCTACCTTATATATATGATGTATTTATTATATATTTACATATCTGACTCTACCACTATTGCAAAAGGACCTTAAGGATGTTTACTACAGCTTATTTTATTTTGTATTTGCCCTTGTGTCTGGGTATTAATGCATGTTTGAATGAACAAAGGAAGTACAGTGCAGGCCATATTAGCCCATTTACAAAAGGATTTATGTCAGGTAATAATAAATGTGGTTTGAATGAATTAATGGAAGTGAAAAAAGGGCAGATCTTCACTTTTAACAGTCTTTGGCACAGACCTTATGGACAGTATTATTAGCAAACACCAGGTAATATTTCCATTGTTTATGAATGTACCTACATCTTCATAATATCTTCACCAGTAACATTTAAGACTCTTCAAAAAATCAAATGACTGATTATTTTGTTGAATTGGCTACTTTTTTATGATTTCTCTGAATACTCAGCATCAAGGACTGTTGGATACATATTGCTGACTGCTTGAATTGATTAAAATAAATAAATTTGATTTGCCCATACTTTAAAAAGTTAATTTTTTAATCTACATTTCTTCTTACCTGCAATACTACTCTTTCCTTCCCTCAACCTAAATAATCAATGAGGAAATCCCTCCATTATCCTGACATGGGTAAAAATCATTTTCTGTACGATTAAGGGCCTTTCAAGACACCTACAAGTAATGTGGATGCTGTTATTTAGCATAGTTCTTGTTCAATAATTCAAACATTAATAGTTCTAATTCTCTACCGAATTTTACTTATCTATTTCATGTAGGTAGTAAGATCTTTGAAAGGAAGTTGGGTCTACTTCACTCTGATATCAGATGTAACTGGGATTCCAATGACCATGCAGTGAAAAATGAACGTTACACCTGAACTCACAGAGCTTCACTCTTCGAGGAACTCAAAGAGCTTTAAAACACCATCTTGTTAATCTTCACAATATCCCTTTTAGAAAGTCACATGACATTTTAATGTACACAGGTGCAGTGTAGAAAATGCCAACCTGCCTTACTGGAGGGAATTTTTTAAAGATCTGAAATTTCTTTTAAGGTTTTTTGTTGCTGTTGTTTATATATTTCAGACTTTAGGCTTTTTAGTGCTGCATTTAGTGCCTGGTAGGTTTGAAGTGATCCAGATGGTGTTTCCAATCCAAAGGACACTTGTTTTTCTTTTAACAGAGACTTGGCTACACATGAAATTTTAAAATTTTTCTTCAAATTATTGTATATAGATGGTTTGAGTATAGGTGAAATGTAATCAGTTTTTGGGCTTTGGACTAATTAATTTCAGCTGCTTTAAAAACGAGTGGCTTTCTAATGTGCAAAAACCAGTATAAATTGTGACAATGGAAATAATCATAACGGATAATTCTGCATCCCAAACCATTTTCTTGGTTCAGTAATTTCATTTTTCTCTTTGCCTTTTATTTCATCATACTATAATCCAATGTCAACACTACTACTTGGAAGCTCTTTTCAAAATGCTTGAGTGCTTTCAAGGTGGCCTTGCATGCCAGACTGTCATGAAAAAGATCCTCAACATGACCTGGCCTCAGGTACTTATCTTGCTGCTCACAAACTTACACCCAAATGCATCATTTACTTTAGGTAGAGTAACTGTTACCTGAACACATCATCATAATGAATTCTTCTAGGCATTTGCATAAACTCTTCTCTTTCCCTGTAATGTTCTATCTTTTCTTCATGTAGCTAGATTGTACTCAGCTTTCAAGATTCAGATAAAAAACTACCTATACTATAATCAATTAATATACTGTAGTTGTTGGTTTAATATTTTCTCACTCTAATAGATGCCAGCTTCTTAAGGAAAGAAACAATATGCTATTCATTTTTGAACTTCAACATCTAATATAGTAACTGATATATAGTGGAGATGTTAAAAAATGGGTCTATTGAATGAATAGTTGTCTTCTTTCTTTACAATACATATGCTTAGAGAAAGTTCGAAGACATTATTACTAACATTAGCCACCTAATTTTATTTTATTTTATTTTTTTAAAAGATTTTATTTATTTATTTGAGAGAGATAGAGACAGCCAGCGAGAGAGGGAACACAAGCAGGGGCAGTGAGAGAGGAAGAAGCAGGCTCATAGTGGAGGAGCCTGATGTGGGGCTCGATCCCAGAACGCCGGGATCACGCCCTGAGCCGAAGGCAGACGCTTAACCGCTGTGCCACCCAGGTTCCCCTAGCCACCTAATTTTAAATTAATGAATAAAATAACAGTGAGAAAATATTTAGACTTAGTCAATCTCTTCATGAGAATAAAATTTTCATGCTTGTAAAATGATAAAAATTGGTGTTAATAAACAGTATAGTAGTGTTGAGCCTTCACCACATTAGAGACCTTTCCCATTGAATTCAGCTGATATTCATTAAGATAAGCCACATTTTAGACTCCTTATAATTAAAATGTAATGCCTCAGGCCCCAATTACTCATTTAATTCTATGTAAATTTTATGAATATCTTGGTCTTTTTTTTACATATTTTCCTGTAACTCACCTGTGTTTGAAAGTGGGAGGACTACTCTTCAAGTAGGGATCTTCTGTAATACTCTTAAAAGAATGTCACCCTTCCTCTCCATTTGGTGTAATATCAAATTAGGTTCATCTGCCCTTAATTGGTATCATGAAACATCTATGAGACATTTAAAAGTACAAAATAATGCTTATCTAATGTTGCTTGAAAAATTTGAAGCTGTCTAATCTTCATCTAGTTGCTATTGGGAAACAAGCCATGCCACAGGGATGTGATATACATTGCTTTGGCCCCTCATGGATTTGTTTTTTGTCCTTTGGCATGATAACTTCAGTTTGCAATAAGAAGCATTATAGGAACTATTGTGTAGAACTTGCTACTGTCTTCATTGCCAAAAGACCTCTTGAGGACATTATGCATTTTATGAGAGGATTTCAAATGTGACAGCTCAGGAGAACCAGTTGGTGAGCTTGCTAAAATACAAATTCCTGTTCCTCTTTTCAGTCCTACTGAATCAGAATCTCTGGGAAAAGTCTTTGAGATGAATATTTTTAAAAATTTTTTAAAATAATTATAGATTTACATATAAGTTTCAAAAATTGTATAAAGTATCTGTATTCTAGTCTTTCAGCTTCACGCAATGATAGCATCTTACTTACTTCTAACATCTAAATAATGATTAAAACCAGGAAATTAACAATGGTATAAAACTATTAATTGCAGACCTTAACTGGTATTTCAGCAGCTTTGACATGTATTGCTTGTGTATTATTTTGTGAAATTTTATCACTTTTTATAGATTTGTGTAACTAGCACAAAATACAGAACTCTTCCATCAACCCCCCAAAACTCTCTCATCTTCGCTCTTATACCCACACTCTAGCCCCAGTCCTAATCCTTGGTGACCACTAATCTGTTTCTATTTCCATAGTTTTGTCATTTCAAGAAAGTATTATGATTCAGTAAGTTGCAGGATACAAAATCAATGTACAGAAATCTGTTTTATTTTTATATACCAGTAATGAAGCAGCAGCAGGACAAATTAAGAAAATAATCCCATTTACAATTGTACCCAAAATAATAAGATACCTAGAAATAAATCTAACCAAAGAGGTGAAAGATCTATGTACTCTGAAACCTATAAAACACTGAAGAAATTGAAGGCAACACAAAGAAATGGAAAGACATTTCATGCTCATGGCTTGGAAGAACAAATATTGTTAAAACATCTATACTACCCAAAGCAATCTACACATTTAGTGCAGTCCCTATCAAAATACCAATAACATTTTTCACAGAACTATAACAAATAATCCTAAATTTTGTATGGAACCACAAAAGACCCCGAATAGCCAAAGCAATCTTGAAAAAGAAAAGCAGAGTTGGAAACATCACAATTCTAGTCTTCAAGTTACATTACAAAGCTGTAGTAATCAAAACAGTATGGTACTGTCACAAAAATAGATCAATGAACAGAACAGAAAATCCAGAAGTAAACCCACAATTATATGGTCAGTTAATCTTTGACAAAGCAGGAAAGAATATCCAATAGGAAAAAGACAGTCTCTTTAACAAATGGTGTTAGGAAAACTGGACAGCCACATGCAAAAGAATGAAATAGGACCACTTTCTTATACCATACACAAAAATAAATTTAAAATGGATTAAAGACCTAAATGTGAGACCTGAAGCCATAGAAATCCTAGAAGAGAACACAGGAAGTAACTTCTTTGGCATTGGCCACAGCAACTTTTTTTCTAGATACGTCATCTGAGGCAAGGGCAACAAAAACAAAAATAAACTATTGAGACTTCATCAAAATAAAAAGCTTCTGCACAGGGAAAGAAACAATCAACAAAACTAAAAGGCAACCTATGGAATGGGAGATGATATCTGCAAATGACATATCTGATAAAAAGGGTTAGTATCCAAAATAAAGAACTTATAAAACACAACAGTGAAAACACAAATAATCGCATTTAAAAAGGGGCAGAAGACATCAACAGACATTTCCCCAAAAAGACATCCAGATGGCCAACAGATACATGAAAAATGCTCATCGTCACTTATCATCAAGGAAATGCAAATGAAAACCACAATGAGATATCACCTCTCACCTGTCAGAATGGCTAAAATCAACAACAACAACAACAACAACAAAACCAACAGGTATTGGTGAGGATGTGGAGAAAGGCAAACCCTTTTGCACTGTTAGTGGGTATGCAAACTGGTGCAGCCACCATGGAAAACAGTATGGAAGTTCCTCAGAAAGTTAAAAATAGAACTACCCTATGATCTAGCAATCATGCTATTGAGTATTTACCCAAAGAATACAAAAACAGTAATTCAAAGGTATACATGCAACCCTATGTTTATAGCAGTATTATCAACAATAGCCAAATTATAGAAGCAGCCCAAGTGTCCATTGATTCCTTAATGGATAAAGAAGAGTGGGGTTTACACACACACACACACACACACACACACACACACACACACACACACAGAGAGAGAGAGAGAGAGAGAATGGAATATTACTTAGCCATACAAAAAAATGAAATCTTGACATTACCACAACATGGATGGAGCTAGAGAATATAATGCTAAGCAAAATAAGTCAGTCAGAAAAAGATAAATTCCATGTGATTTCACTTACATGTGGAATTTAAGAAACAAAACAAACCAAGGGAAAAAAATGAGAGAGAGAAATCAAGAAACAAATTCTAAATTATAAAGAACAAACTGACGGTTACCAGAGGCCAGGAGGATGGGGTGATGGGTTAACCAGGTGACGGGGATTAAGAAGGGCACTTGTGATGAGCACTGGGGATGCATGGAACTGTGTCACTATATTGTACACCTGAAACTACTATAACACTGTGTTAACTAACTGGAATTAAAATAAAAATTTTTAAAAAAGTATAAAGCAACATGGATTACTAGCTATTCTTCCAATATTTTTATTTTATTTTTTAAAAGATTTTATTTATTTATTTGAGAGAGAAAGAGAGAGAACAGGAACGAGGGCAGGGAGGGGCAGAGGGACAGGGAGATACAGACTGCCCGCTGAACTGGGAACCTGCTATGGGACTTAATCCCAGGAAGCTGAGGTCGTGACCCAAACCAGTTTAACAACTGAGCTACCCAGGCACCAAAATTTCTTGAATGTAACATCATCTTCTTCCAATATTTTATGAACGTAACATCCATCAAGGTTAATTTGAGAAGTGCAAAAAAAAAATGTTTCATAAACGGAATCACACATGATATAATCTTTTGGGATTGGCTTTTTCCCTCAGCATAATGCCCTTGAGATCTATCCCAGTTGCCATCTATCAATACTTTGTTCTTTTTATTGATGAATAACATTCTATTGTATGGATATACCACAGTTTATTTACTTGTTAAAGTACATTTAGGGTATTTTCAGTTTGGGACTATTACAGAATAGTCTATGCATCTAATAGTCTAAGCATCTATGAATATTTTTATATAGGTTTTTTTTTTTTTTTGTGCGTGAACATAAATTTTCGATTTCTCTAAGGTAAATACAGTTCATATTCCAATTTTGTCAAGTGATCCTATACTATCCTTTATAGCATTTCCCTCTCACATTTTCCTTTTTGAACAATGGTTTCTTCATTCAAGAGTTAATCATTGCCTCCTACCCCAAAGCCCCCTCTTCCAGAGCTCTCTCTCCTATTTAAATCCGAAGTTGTTGCTTTCAACATTTTTTGCACTGCTGTTACCCAGGAGCTTCTTTTCCTCCTGTTTGTGTGTTGCATATTCTTTTCTGGAATTGCATCTTTTTTGTTTTGGTTTCTACTCTTTTTACTGTGTACTTCCTAAGAAAGGATTTTTAATCATTAAAAGTGTGAATATTTTACATGCCAGAAAATATCCTCATTCTATACTCTCACTTGATTGATCTATTGGTTAAATTCTAACTTGAAAGTAATTTTCCTTCTAATTTTCAAATACATTATTCCATTATCTTTTAACCTCAAGCTTTGTAGTTCAAATTTAGTGCTATTCTGATTCCTACATCCTTTGTATGAGACTGCTGTGGGTGTGTATTCTCTTAAATTCTTTTCCCAATTCTGGTGTCAAAATCTCACAGTGATATCTTTTAATTAGGGACTTTCTTAATTCATTGTGATAACACTGATGAGCCTTTCAATGGGAGTCTAATGTCTTCATATTTTAGAAAATTTTCTTATATGTGCTTATATTATTTTAGGGAAAAAAATCCTCCCCTCCATCATTTTGGGGGGGTTTGTTTGTTTTCTTTTTCAGGAACTCCCTTTGGTTCAATATTGAACCTCCTAAAATAGTCCTCTTATTTGCTTCTCCTTTCTTTCCGTATTTCCATCTATTGTAGTTCCTGCCTGGCTTTCTTGAAAATGTTCTTGATTTTTAGAAATCAATTTTTAAATTTTAGGTCCACTAATAATTTTTCAAAAGCTCTTTCTTGTTCTCTGAATTTTTCTCATTTTTAATAATGTGTTCTTTTTTAAACATCTCATTATCTCAGGATATTAATTGTAAAGTTCTGAAATTTTCTTTTGTTTCTTATATTGTCTTGGTCTCTTTCCTTTTTCTTTTTGTGTCTTTTCTTATTCTGTCTTATATGTGGAGCTTTTGGTCACACCTCTGGTAATTTCATATCTCCCTATTCATTCTTAAATGTGAAGAAACATAGAGTAAGTTTTGAACGTGTGGGTGGAGCTACGCTTTGGGGAGGAAGATGGTGGTGTTGAGCATTAACAGTCCATTAGAAGTAGAGGGAAAAATAGAATTCCACACCTTTTTTTATTCAGGTTTTTAAGGACTGTTTTCAGACCTAACTCTTAGTCATTCTCAGTGTATTTGATACTTCCAAGTCCTGAGCATTCTGTGGTTGAAAGCAGGTTATTCTCAATGGTATTTCTGAAGCTCTCTCAATTTTCTGTCAGTTTCCTGACCTTCCCCTGCCGTCCAAAAATTTGTTGCAATTTCTTGTCCAATATGTTTTATATTGTTTTGTCCACTTTCTTTTAAAAATTTATTTACTGTCACTTTATTTTATTTTATTTTTTTAAAGATTTTATTTATTTATTTGACAGAGATAGAGACAGCCAGCGAGAGAGGGAACACAAGCAGGGGGAGTGGGAGAGAAGAAGCAGGCTCATAGCGGAGGAGCCTGATGTGGGACTCGATTCCAGAACGCAGGGATCATGCCCTGAGCTGAAGGCAGATGCTTAACCGCTGCACCACCCAGGCACCCCTATTTACTGTCACTTTAAAGTTGTTGGCAGGGGGTTGGCGAAGATAAATGTCTATAGTCAATCTGCCACGTTAAACTTGATGTACACTTATGTCACTGGCATCATGATGCTTTACACTATGGTAATTATATCTTCCTCTTGCTTCTGTTTCTACAATGGTTAGAGGAACATCCTTCATTCATCTGTACATGCTTTGTTTGCATAATCCCAAGTATTCCTCAAAACAACTAGCCAGCAAATAAGATAAAGCCAGGGCACTAACGTTTACAGTTTGCTGCCTTTCCTATCTCTGGTTCATATTTCTATCCTTATTTGCACATTTCCCTTTCTTCCTTCTTATGTATTTTCTCCTGTAATATTATATAATGTTTCTATTAAAAAATATCTCCTATCAGGGGTGCCCGGGTGGCTCAGTCAGTTAAGCCTCTGCCTTTGGCTCAGGTCATGATCTCAGGGTCCTGGGATCCAGCGCTGCATTGGGCTCCCTGCTCAGTGGGTAGTCTGCTTCTCCCTCTCCTTCTGTGCTCATTCTCTCTAGTAAATAAATAAAAAATAATAATATTTTTTAAAAATCTCATATCAAATTTGGAAAAATATAAATGGAGAAACAATGGAACATAAAGAAATGAAGACAGCTAGATAAATCTTTGGTAGTGGTTTAAAGTGGTTTGAATTAAGACAAAGACTAATGTAGTTTTAACTTCCATCTTGAGTCAATTAATGAAAATTTTCTTTTCTTCTCCTCCTCCTCCTTTTTTTAACAATTGACATCCTTAATTCTTATGAAGCATGGTGGGGTTTACAGTTGTGGTTAGACTGAGAAGAGGGGTGAAAAACACATGGGTTTTACTTCTCTGTACTTATATTGTGATCTTGAGGAAGTTCTTTTCTCCAAAGTACTCTAAATCTCTTAGGTGGAAAATGGGAACTCAGTATACATTACCTATAGTTTAGCTATTTGTCAAAATTTATAGATTATCATAACTTATTTTAGTCATGTATGAATGAATAAGTACAGTGTTGGGTCAAAAGTTATGCCCTTATCTTCTAAAGATTTTGTTAGTATATATTTTTTGGTAGTACCAGTTGAGTATCCACAAATCATCCCATATTTAAGAATCCCCACAAAATATTACTTTACATTGGAATTATAATTTGTTTTATACCATTCTTCTGTTTAAAAACTCTTCAGTGGCTTCTTGTGTTACATAGAATAAAAATCCAAACTCCATATAAAAGCCCCAAACCTATCTAAAAATAAAAGTTCTATATAAAAGTCCTTTTTCTACCTCATCAGCCTTTTTTTTTTTTTTTGTATATATGCTCCAGCATGCTAGCATTGCTTCTTGTCCTCAAATTGTCCAAGTTTGTTTCTGCTCTAGAGCCCTTGCACCAGCTGTTCCCTCCATCTACTCCAAGGAATGCGGCTCTCCTTCGTTTCATGTGGCTGCCTCAGTCTATAACTTAAATGCCTCCTTCAGAGAGTCTATCCTGGACCACATATTTAAAGTTTCCCCACTGGGGCACCTGGGTGGCTCAGTTGGTTGGGTGTCTGAGTCTCGATTTTGGCTCAGGTCATGATCTCAGGGTTCTGAAATCGAGCCTAACTTGGGCTCCATGCTGGGCATGGAGCCTGCTTAAGATTCTCTCTCTCCTTAGTGGGTGCTCAGTGGGGCATCTGACTTTGAATCAGGTCATGATCTCAGCATCCTGGGATGAAGCCCTGCATTGGGCTCCCTGCTCAGCAGGGAGTCCACTTCTCCCTCTCTCTTTGTCCCTCCCCCCACTTGTGTGCTCACTGTCTCTCTCACAAATAAATAAATAAATAAAATCTTTTAAAAAAATTTAAGTTAAAAAATAAAAAATCAAAAAAAAATGGCCTCACTGCCCACTGCCATTTCACCCCCAGACTTAATTCTTTGCAAAGCAGTTATTATCTGATATTTTTTGTTTGTTTCCTCTTTCCTTCCTTCTTTTTTTTTTTTTTTTTTTTTTTTTACGCTTGGTCTTACTGGTCACTAAAAAACAAACTTTATGCCAATCTTTTTTTTACTTTAGGGTTCTCCAGTGTTTGGAAAGCACCTGGTATTTATTAGACACCTAATAAATATAAACAATACATTAAAGAAATAAGGAAAACTTAGAGTAATTGTCTATCAGTCTAGCTGTAATTACTGGAGGAAATTGTTACGAGTGGAGCCAATAAAACATTACTAGAATTAACAGACATTTTGTGTCTTTAGGATGATAGGTAAGAGGGACCTAGGATTTTTAAAACATAGAATGTTTAATGCCTTTTACAATATGCTAAATACATACCATTCTGACAACTTGCAAAGTGCTAAGATCCTAGTTTCATGAGTAGATAAAATGCAATAGATTTTGGGTGACTGCAACTCATTTCATGTCCTCACATGTGATTTGGCACTTGCTTCTTAGATACAAAATCATATAAAATAATTCAACCATTGCATATTAAAAACTAGAACAGCATGGTGATAAAGTTGTGTATCTGTTTCACTGAGCTTAGAAAGATTTCCTAGAACTAGTCTCACAGTCTGGCAACCCTGCACACAATTTTCACCAGTCATTGTGGAGGGACCAAGTAGAGACTTATTTCGGTAATGCATCATTGGAGAAAACAAGAAATGCTATTTTGGAGAAAAAAAAATGCTATTTTGGTTCAGAGATAATTTGAACAAGAATGATTTGGATGTCATTTAGAAATTGTAGTCATTATTTGGGAAAACATTTCTAGAGAATACTAGTGAGCAATATTTTGGCAAGTTAATCTCAAAGAATTTGCTTAAGAAATTTGAAAGCATGTATTACATTAGTTATTTAGAACTCTACTTGTTTACTTAGTAGAATTCAGCTATGCTTTACAGAATATTATTTAAAAGAATATTATTATTTAAAAGTGGTTAAGAAAAAGGAGTCATTCAGTTTCTGTGTTCCATTGCCTCTTCATTCAGTCATTCCAACACACACTTCTGCATGATGATTCTAGCTAAGTAATCCAAAACAGTTTATTGCTTATTTTAAAATATTGCTTATTTTAAAATATTTCTTATTTTAAAATATTTCTATCAAGAAAGTGAACAGACTGCTGGAACAGAAAAGGTAGGCTAATTATTGAAATAAGAAACTCTCAAATGTCCGAATCTTAATTTAGTTGAGATTTGCTTCTTGCCCACATCACATAGTCTATTGCAATTTGGTCTCTCTGCTCAAAGTGGTTAGTCAGAGGCCCAGCGGCTCCCTCCATCTTGTGGTGCTTCTTCAACACAAAATCTTCAAGTTTGCCTCAGAATTTGAAAGAGAGTGGAGAACTGCTTAGAAATTTAATGGTTCAGGCATAGAAAAAGTACACGTTTTATCACCAGAACTGAGTCATATAGCCCACTACCTTCAATGAGGCAGGATAAAGTAGTGCCAGTGAGAAGGAGGTAAAGGAAAAGGGTTTGACAAGCAAATATCAGTATCTATCCTCACTCTTTAATCAAATCGAAGTATTAATATGCACTCTAAGGCAGTCATGGAAGTAGGCTATCCAGATCTCCTCCAAAAGAATCCAATGAAGGGAGCATAATTGATTGACAATCCCAGCTGTTATATCTTTGAGTCAATCACTGTAGGTAATGCTTTCCCCCAACTGCTATGAATCAATGACTGAGCTTGGTGGGGACATAAGAACCAGACTATTTACACTCAATGTCAGTTTCCTTCAAGAACAACTTTGTGCTTTAAGTCTGCCCATTGGCCTGGCCAGGACTTTCTTAGAACTACACTGCATGCAGAGGCTGGTCCTAACCAATCTTATCTTCTTTTTCTCTTTTCACAAGTGTCAAACCTATATAGTGGTCTGAAGCTTCTTCATGTCTACTTCTATTTTCACTTTTATCCTTCAGAGATACCATAATGAACCTCTTGAATGTCTGATCCTGTCTTGATACTTGCTTATGGAAGGACCTGAACTGATGCAAATAGTACTTTTCCAAGAATTTAGGTGGCAAGATGAGTTTGAGAATGGCTTATTCCTTAACTGGCTGACAAAGAGGACCTTGTCCTAAGTAGAATATATAGCATGATCCTCCTTGGCACAAGATGGTGGCCCAAGAGCTGAAGATTTTAGCAGTGGTGCTCTGAGAAAATGTCCTGGTATAGAGAAATACCCTGCTGGTGCAATGATCTGGTCTTTGACAGATACATGGAAAACAACTTCTTCACAGTGCAGTTGTCTGGTTACTATTAGGTTGTACTGACACCTTACAGAGAGAAAACAGGAAACTGAGGGTGGGTAACAGACAGTTAAATACTTTGGAATCTTACAAAAAGCCCCTTTTTTTCCTGCCGAGGAAGAGCAAACAGGGGTGATGTATTCAGGCTACCATCACAGGATTCAAAACACTGAGTTGCTTAAACAATACAAATTTGTTTTCTCATTGTTCTGAAGATTAGAAGTCCAAAATCAAGATGTCATCAGGTTTGGTGTCTGGTAAGAACTCTCTTGCTGATTTGCAGACAACCCCCTTAATGTGTCCTCACATGTCCTCTCCTCAGTGCACGTGCTGAGTGAATAGAGTAAGAGAGATCTCTGAAATCTCTTCTTCTTCCCATAAGGACTTGTAAGGACCAGTCTTGTCTGATTCAAACCCCACCCCTATGACCTCATTTAACCTTAATTATCTCCTTTAAGGGCTTATTTCCAAATGCTATCAAAGCAGGTCTGTTATGCCAAGGTCAAGACCTTGTTTAGAAAAATTTGGTAAGGACTCTGGTCACCAATTTCAGTACACAGAGGGTTTGCCCCACACATCCAAGCAATTCTCTATCTAATACCAGCTAGAACTGGTATTAGATGTCATATAATTCACTTCAATTCTGACACTATCTACCCAAAGACAGCATTATATTCATAGGTTAAGGGCTCAATTCCCCAAGATTGCCTTGTTCGCCAATCCAGAGTGTTTCTGAACCACATCCTTTTGGGTTTTTATAGAGGCTTCATTACATAGGCATGATGGATTATCTCATTGACCATTGGTGATTGAACTCAACCTCCAGCCCCTCTTCCCTCACAGGAGAGTACGTGTGTGTGGGGGTTGGACTGAAAGTTTCAACCATCTAATTACATGCTTGGTTGTCCCAGCAACCAGCTCCTAAACTTAGGTGCTTTCCAAAAGTCACCCCATTAACATAACAAAAGACACCTTTACTGCTCTCATCACTTAGGAAATTCCAAGAATTTTAGAAGCTCTGTGCCAGAAACAAGATGAAGAGCAAATATTTATTTCTTAGTGTAAATCACAGTATCACACTTGGGACCATGAAACATATGCTGGAGATAACTGGATGGATGCTCTGGATGATTTGGGTTGTGCTGACCTCTCTAAATCCTAGAGCTCTCAGAGGTGACAGCTCTCCCTGGAGAACTCTGTAGAAAGACACTGCGAAGGCCCCCCCAGCAGTGCAATACTTATCCCATCAAGTGCTATCCCATCTCCTCTCCTAGCTGCCAGTCAGGTAATGAGGGTTAAATCACAGTATATCTCAACTAGGGAATGCTGGGCTTCATGGGGGAGAATAGAGAGTATATACCAAGAAGGAGACAAGAATTAGCTTATATATTTGACAGAATCACAGAGCTCTACAGGACATGCAAAGAATCCCTGGGATTAGGCTTTAAGGTTGTTTGATTAAGGGGGTCAGAATACAAGATAGGGTAAGCAAAAATTCATTTACTTGGTGGTACTTTCTCAGGATATGTGATTTAATACTTCGCAAGGACCATAGGGAATGGAGCAAACTCACTGCTGAGGTGGCTGTTCGATGTGAGGAAAAAACAAAGGTCCATGCTGACTGAAGAGGCAATTCCTGAATTTCTCTGGTATATGGTAGATAAAGGAATAAGATCTCAGGAGGTGGATATCTTGGAATGGATGTATTGTTTAAAGCCAGAAGACCCACCTGATGGTTAAGTTCCATCACTAAGGCCATGAGGAAGGTGCTAGTGAGAAGGGTACCAGCTTCACTGAGAAATTCAAGGTTGGATCTTCTCTTTAAGCCAGAACTGATAGTAGGAGAGGGGCTCACAGACCTGGGCATTTTAACATCCAGGTGGATTATGAGGCACAAAGTAAAAGACCAGGCGACACTGCTTATAGTCAGAAACCAGGAGCTCACAATTACTCTAACAACCAGAAGGATCAGCAGGGTAGGCAAGAAGATTTGTAGAGATAGTTAATAGAGGATGGTATCTATATGAGCAAAATAGATGGGCAGCTAGCAAGAATGCTGCTTAATATCTACAACCAGAAGATGGTACGAATGGAAAAACAATTCAAAAGTTTGTTTGGTTTCTGGACCTGAGCTGATTTTCAAATACAGAGTCTATTAACAGAGAGGAGAGACCTGCTACACCAGAGCAAGTATATACTGTAATGATTCCCCTAGTTCATCCCCAAAAGGGCTCATAGTCACTTACTTCACTGGGGAAAGGGGAATAACCAGACATTATGAGAACTCTTGTACACAGTATTTGAGTTAATATCTATACTTGGAGAATCAAGGCTTTTTATGATTCCCTTGTGAAAGAAGGGAGTAACAGGAGTCCAAGTAGTAAATGGAGTCCTGACTAAAGTCAAGCTTACAGTGGCTGTTGGGTCTATGGGTGGAACCACCTGGTTATTATTTCCCCAGTCTCCGAGTGTGTAATCAGAATTGATATTCTTGGCAGTTGCATAAAACCTACACTGAATTCATGACCTGTGCAATAAGAGTTAATCATAGTAAAGGTCAGCACTAAGTGGAAATCTCTGAAACTGTTCTGTCCTGCTCCGTAAGATATTAAATTAAAAAAAAAATTACTACAGGGGCGCCTGGGTGGCACAGCGGTTAAGCGTCTGCCTTCGGCTCAGGGCGTGATCCCGGCGTTATGGGATCGAGCCCCACATCAGGCTCCTCTGCAATGAGCCTGCTTCTTCCTCTCCCACTCCCCCTGCTTGTGTTCCCTCTCTCACTGGCTGTCTCTCTCTGTCGAATAAATAAATAAAAAAATCTTAAAAAAAAAATTACTACATACTAGGGGCAAAGGTGGAGATTAGTGCTTCAATTACATATTGAAAGACTATAGGGATGGTGGTCTTTATTATATCGCCATTTAATTTTTCAGGACTCCTCCATTTTCTGACAAATTAAACAGTGTTACTCAGTTCAATTTTGTAGACTATCACAAGTTCAAGCAAGTATTTTTTATATAAGTGAAATCATATAATATATGAATTTTGTGTCTGGCTTCTTCAACTTAACACAATGCTTCCAAGGTTCAGCCATGCTGTATAATGTATAAGAACTTTATTTCTTTTCATTGCCATATAATATTCCATTCTATGGATATACCACTTTTTATCCACTGTTTTTGTTTATCCATTCATCAGATGATGGACATCTATCTACTTTATTATAGCCACCCTAGTGTGTGTGAAGTGATATGCCATTGTGGTTTTGAGTTGCATTTCTTTAATAACTACTGCTGTTGAGCATCATTTCATGTTTTTGTTGGCTATTTGTATATCTTCCAAAAAAGTGTCTGCTCAAATTCTTCACTTATTTAAAAATTGGATTATTTGATTTTTTATTGTTAAGTTGTAAGAGTTATTTATATATTCTGTCTCCTGGACTATTATCAGATATGTGACTTACAAATATTTTCTCCCATTCTGTGGGTTGTCTTTTCATTTTCTTGATAATATCCTTGAAAAACAAAAGATATTTTGTTTTAATTTTGATGAAAACACATTTGTCTATTTTTTCTTTGATTGCTTATGCTTTTGGTGCTTTATCTAAGAAATCATTGCAAATCCAAGGTCATAAAAATTTATATTATCTCTATTTTCTTCTAGTAGTTCTATAGCTTAAGCTGTTATAGTACCATAGGTCTTTGATCCATGCTGAATTAATTTTTATGTATGTCGTGAGGTAGTGCTCCAACTTTTGCATGTGGATATTCAGTTGCCCAGAACCATTTCTTGAAAAGGACTATTTTTTTTCCATTGAGAGATGGAACCCTTGTCAACTTCCTGTGATTATGACTGCGGAGAATAGTATGTTTCCCTCCTTGGTTATTGTTGGTCATGTTATTAAGGTTTGTCGCACTTACCAAATTTTGTATTCTGTTAATAAAAAAATTGTTACGGTTTTTACTCTTAGTTTGATATTTAAGTAGATTCAAACTGCCCACAAAAACTTTTTGCCCTAGCTTCTCCAATTCTGGAATCCTCTATTTTGCATCATATTTCGCTTAGCTGAATTTTTTCTCAAGTAGTGTCCCCGCCACCTCCAGAAAGGGCACATGGCTTTATTTCCTCAATACATTTAGGTTAGAATATGTCTGTTTCTTTGAATTTTAATGGCAACTTGGCCTGGCATATATTATTGCAGAGTTCAGCCAACTTTCCACAAAGAGACAGATGGTAAATATTTTCAGCTTTGCAAGCTTTTTTGGTCTTAGTTGCATGTGCTCAGTTCTGCAGGTGTAGTTCAAAAGTCATCATAGACAATTTGTAAACAAGTGAATGTGGTTGTTTCAATAACATTGTACCTATCAATAGGTACACTGTAGGCAGTGGGCAGATTTGGCCTATGAGTTTGTGTAAACGGACCCACAATTATTGGGTTACCCTCATAACTTTGTAAACTTGTTTGTTCAGAAAACATTTATTGAGTACATATTACATGCTAACTCTTCTAAATGCTCACATTGCTGGACAAGGCAAATAAAGGCCTCTGACCTAATAAACAAATAAACAAAGCATAGACATACACACTCACACACAAAGAAACAAACAAAGAAAAAAAAGAAGGAAGGAGAAAAAAGGAAGGAAGGAAAAAATAGGGAAGGAAGGAAAAAGAAAATAAGAGGTGGGGGAAATGATAAAGAGAAATCAGATGGTAGGACAGCAACATTTGCTAGGGTTGTCAGAAAATACTTTACAGAGGTAATAATGAGAAGTTTTCAACTATGTGAAGATCAAGGGAAAATATTTCAGTAATGAGGCAAAGCAAGTTCAAAGTCTCTGTGGTGTGATTGAGAAAAGAGAGCAACGTGGTGTTATTGAACAAATTGATTGAAGGGGAGGGTGTTAAGACTTGAGGTAGGAGAGGAAAGTGTAAGAATTGTAAAGCATTTGGATTTCATTCTAAATGCAGTCAGAGGCCACTAGAGAGTTCTAAGTGGAGCAATTACATTGTCTTATTTATTTTTAAAAAGATTACCTTCGTCCAATTTGGAGAGAGGAATTTAGTGGGTAAAGGTATCAGATGGTAGTGTTTAGAAGGTGATTGCTATAATTCAGGAAAGAATTAATGGGCTCAGGTAAGGCAGATAATGGCAGAGGCTTTGGCAAGAAGTGCACTGATAAAAGATAATGGGGAAGTGCAGCCAGTAGGCCTTACAGATAGACTGGATTCAGTGGATAGAGGAGAGAATAATTGACAACTGCTTGGTTTCTGGTTTGAGAAATTTGATGGTGCCCCTTATTGAGGCTGGGAAGACTGAAGGAACAACAGGTTTTTTTCTTTTTTCTTAAGATTTATTTATTTATTTGAGAGAGAGAGAGTGAGAGAGTGAGTGGGGGGAGGGGCTGAGGGAGAGATCTTCAAGCAGACCCCCTGCTGACCATGGAGCCCAACTTGGGACTCAATCCCAAGACCCATGAGATCATGACCTGAGCTGAAACCAAAAGTGGGATGTTCAACTGAATGAGTCACCCTAGGTACTCCAAACAGTCTTTTTTAGATTCAGGGAATATACCTGTATGTGAGTAGTGACAGGCAAAACATATGAATACATGAAGAAGGCAGTGAAATAGACAATGCTGGAATTTGGGAAGAAGTCAGAGATGGAGATAAAAATTTGGTCATTAACTGATAAAGGTATGTGATGAAAGGTCATAGAAAAGAGCTCAGGGATAAACACTGGACCATCCTAACATCTATGGCAATGTAAGGTGAGAAGATGGTAGTCGTGCTGCTGAAGATGGCAGAGCAGAGTAGTAGGAGAAGGATTAACTATAAAGAGAAGGAGAAGGCATTTCAGTGAGGCAGGAGGAAGACAAGGAGAGTATAATGTCACAGAAGGTAAAAAAAAGAATTTTAGGGAGGTAAACAGACAAGTAAAGAAAGAATATGGTAATGGTTTCTTATCAACTCTTGAATGAAATTAACTACTAGGTCAAGGCTACAAATGGATCCTTCTGCATATATATATATATATATATATATATATATATATATATATATATTTTTTTTTTTTTTTTTCCCCCCTAGCTAGTAGAGGAAAAAGGGCTGGTCTGGCCAGTGAGATTACATAGAACGAGGGGAAGGAACAGACAGTTTCTCATGTGAAATGTGGGATATTAAAACCTGAGGAGCCAGCAGAGCTGAAACCAGTGCCAGGAACTAGAGTCTGAGAAGTCAGAAGGGTGCATCTGGATGGTTACCAGAGAGAGAATGCCAGAATCAGATATCAAAGCTGGGTTGTGCAGCCAGAAAGGCAGAAACTACAAAGACTAGAACAAGCATAAGCAAGTTGAGAGTAGATGGGAGGTGTCTGGAGCTTCTTTGCCGATCAGGATCTTTTATGTAGATAGATATATCTAACAGCCCAGGTGTAGCACTACTGGGTCAGGCGCAGATTCCTGTCCTATAATCTCCAGGCTCTCTTTTCCAGTCGAGGTAAGCTCAGGCTTTTCACAGATTGCTGAGTAGAAAGCCCTGACATATTCTGGAAATCCTTAGTGAAAAGTGATAACTTGGGAAGTGGAAAATGACAGTCACAGCTGCATAGGACCTCAGGCTTAGAAGGGCCCCATGTTTGGTTTAATGCTGTCCTGTCACCGTCCTGAAATTTTTAATATTTTATTCACAAGTGTCCCTACATTTTTAATTTGCATTGAACCTTGCAAATAATGTAGCTAGTCTTGCTCACAGGTGCTTTTCTGGTCACATATTTCACATTTTTCCCCTGACTGTGGGGTTAGTTTGAATGGGTGCTCTTTCTATCACATGGTTGGGTTAATATATACCATCTGTCTATAGGTTTGTATCTCAAGGTTGACAGGAGACTGTAAAAGCCAAAGAATCTGAACAATGCTTTTCAGAATAAGTCTTAAACTAAGAGCCATAGTGATAGCTCAGGAGTCTGTATGGCACATGGAAGAAGGAGATTTCCTTGGTGAACAGTGTCGTGGTGACTAGAACAGACTATAAGGTGCAGGATGAAGGCTGCGTGCCAGTGAGTGGTCCACCACCAACCAGATGACAGCAAGTCATGGAGGACGGGGAAATCCCTGCCAGAGTTGGTTATGGTAATGTCCTGGAACAAGCAGTAACAGCAACAAGTTATATTAGCCCTTTTGCCTTCACATCACTCCTCGACCAGGTTGGCAGGCAGCCATGGGATTTAGTGACTATCGTATTGAGAAGATGGGGGATGTAGGGCAATCTCTACTACTGTTTGTTTTGCCTCTTGCAAGACTAAGCCTTTGCTAGGTGGTTATGCAGTCTGACCCATAAATTATTTAGAGTTGAAGCATTTAAAAAATATTCCCATCTTACCCAGCAGAGACTCAGTACGTCTGCCTTTGCCTCGACAGTCAAGCCTTCAGTGATAAGATTGTGTATCATATAATATCATGTCTCTAATGACCAGAAACTCCTACTTCTTTGTGAGGCAGATGTCCATGACTAGGCCCAAGATACTGAAGATACAGGCCCAGGGTGTACTTCCCCCAGAGTGAAAGTAGGATGGTTTCCACTCTGATGCTGGGGCAGTTAGTTTTACCTTTGATGCCCTGGGTTGGATTAGAGCAGACTACAAATCAGGTGAAGCAGACAGGGATGCCAAATGCTAGAATGAAAGAATCTGACTGACATGGGAAATTGAGCACTTGAAGTACTCACTTAAGAAAAACCCAGGAGCCACTAGACATCCTTGAGTGTTTGGGGCTTTTAAATTCAGAACTACTAGTCTCTTGTCTGGGGATTCATCCTTCAGGGGCTGTAGGCAGTGTTGATGGCAATGCTCAGAGAAGAAGTATAGCTTGTGGGTCCCTCAGGTGATGATGATATTATGGATCTCTAATAAGGGGACAAAGAGGATCAGGGAAAATGTGGAAACTCTGATGGACAGTCATCATGGCTCCCGAGTCCAGCTTCATGAGGGGAGTTGAATGGGGCACAAGTTCTTCTGAAGGTAGGTGCTATCAGCAGTGGCCTGAGTTTATCATGGTTTATCATGGAAAGAATTCTGTGGAGTTACAGGGGGCTTTCCCCTAAGGACTAAAGGATAGTATGTTGTGGGATTCAGAACAAGGTCCTTTCAGATTCTGTGAAACTATAGTAATTTTCTTTAGTTTACATAGTGGTGTTTGTGCTGGGTGCCTACACTTGAAGTGTCTGTCTTGACATAGAGTAGGCTCAACAGCCCCTCTCCCCACCGCCTCTGACATATCAACTAGAAGAAAGGGCAGGCACCTGGAGATAGTGCATGAATCTCTGTGTTGGGCTTTTAGACTCTTTTTTCACGCATTGAGCGCTCAGTCTTTTCCTAAGTTAGGACTATCATAACCAAGCCACTGAAACCCAGTTATGACCTGAAAATGCCCTCTGCCTGCTACCCTGCTAACAGCTTCACCGCTCCCTTTTCCTAAGGCTGCCACATACTTTTAATTCTGGGGATTTTATGAGTTGCCCTTGGAGACCTCTCCTTTTTTTGCAAGAAAGGGATGTATCCACCATTCATCTTCCATGAGCAAGTGAATCTCTAGATGAAATACTAAAATATCTTTGTCTCTAAATAAAATAATATAGCCCACAGTGGCAAGGGATATATTTAAATTTCATCTCATAAATTAGTTCTAATTCTTTGAGATTGTATAAAGTGCTTTTAGGGGATGTATACATATTTTGTAAAATAAATACTTTCATATTTCAAGTCACTCTCTTTAACATCAGTTCCAAGAACCTTGTTTGAAATTTCATTTCATGGTCAATTCAGTATATATATATATATATATAATGGATAGCTTAGGGAGGGATTGGAATGAATAACTTTGGCCATTGAAGACATGAATATGTTTTATACTCCATATATTATACTTATTTGTAGAGATGGGCATGGGTGAATAACCCTAATTATCTTTAGGGATAGAGCCCCTGTATAATCTTCCAAAATCCACAGGTTGCTATGTATATAGCAGTGATTATGCTCCCCAGGCTCTTCCCCACTAGGGATCCCAGAATGGGTTGCTGCAAAGGTCTCTCACATTTTGACCCTTGATGAAGGATCTGTGTCATGGCTGATGCTTGGGCTCTCCACAGGGTCCATCTCCACCTGAAGGAGGGACAAGTTGCCTTAGCAGGAAGCTCCCTCCAGTCTAGATCTTTAACCATTTAGAAGAGGCATCTTTCTCTATATTTGGAGAACTGGGGTACATGTTTACTTAGAAACCTTCAAGATATTCAATCCATCATGAAACACTTGTAAAAATGCTGAGAGACCTCTTACTATTTCGTGTAGAAGAGTATTTGTTTCCTATCACAGCTGTAATGAATTACTATAAATCACTTGAAGACAAAACAATACAAATTTCTTATCCTACAACTTTGCAGGCCAGAAGTTCAAATTCCATTTCACTAGACTAAGTCAAGGTATCAGCAGGATTGCTTCCTTCTAGAGGGTCTATGGGAGAATCCATTTATTTGACTTTTCAAGCTTCTAGAAACTTCCTGTATGTTGGCTTGTGGCTACCTTTCTCTATTTTCAAAGTCAGTGATATAGCATCTTCAAATCTCTTTCTATTTCTTGTTCTTGTCATGACATCACTATCTGTCTTACTCTGACAACTCCTAGGTTCCCTCTTATGAGAAACTTTGTAATTACACTGGGCCCATTCAGATAATCTAGAATAAACCCACCTCAAGATCCTTAATTTGGTCATATGTGCCAAGTCCCTTTTGCCAGGTAAAATAACAATTACAGGCTGCAGGGATTAGGAAGTGACATCTCTGGTGGTGGGCATTATTTAGTCTACCACAAGAAAGCATAAATGTTGAAGCATGAAGGTGATGACCTTGTTTGTGGTAGGCTTTATTCAAAGTCTTTTACAAATCATTTCAGGAAAACTCGTTTTTTTGGTAGAAATATTTCATAACATCTTTCAGTACAGAACTATCCTATTTTGCTATTGCTAAACCAACAAGCAGTTTATAGTTTAATCACAGACTGTTCTACAAATGTGATTTTAAACAGCCAATTACTTTGGATATATTTGGTATTTCGCTGTTCAGTGTTATGGCAATAAATTAATTTAATATTCACACAGTTGTCATATGCCATTTCTGAAGAGTTCTACTTTAGCCTGGTGCTCATTAGAATTTCCTAATAAACACTATAAACGACTCCATCCTGAAATATTGTCAATTTACAATGGAGAAGTTACATACACACAAAAACCAGGAATAGGAATTCTGAACAGTGCTCTCTCTCTTTCTCTTTCTTTCTCTGTCTCTCTATCTCTCTGTTTCTTGGAGACTTCACCCTGAGGAGCGCAAGCTACAATACTGTGAGAAACGTGATGGAGAGACCCATTGGTGAGGAACTAATTCCTTCAGTTAAGAGTCAGTAAGGCCTGCCAACAGCCATGTGAGTGAGCGTGGAAGTAGATCCTCCCCCCAGCTGGCCCCTGAGATAAATGCAGCCCTGGCAACACCTTCACTGCAGCCTCAGGACTCACACAGCCTAACCGCTCCCAGATTCCTGATTCACAGAAACCATGAGATAATACATGTTTGTTGTTTTCAGGCACGAGTTTTGGGGGTAATTTATTACACAGCAATAGAGAACCTATATGTTAGCCGTGAGCATCTTATACTCTTATTTAAAAAAAAAAGCAGTAAACTACTCAAGTCTGCACTTTCAACTGTTGGATTTTGAGTACTTCACAGAAGTCAGCAAAAGCACAGTTGGGAAAGGTGGGAGGGGGGTGGATTTGAACCTAAGGCAAATCTCTGTTTACCCTAAGAGTTTAAAAGTCCAGGGCATACCTATGACACTGATAAGGGGGGTGCGTTGAGCATATACTCGCTTGGAAACTTAATAGCTTTCTGGAAATGAACTCTTCCTAAGGACAGCTGTTCCACTAGCCAAGCCCTAGTGTAGGAAAAGGAGGGAACACAGTTTGGTACTTCACTTAAATGAACTGCTTGATCTAAAAAAAACCCAGAATTGCCAAAGATACCTTGAGAAAAACAAAACCAAAGTGCTTCTAGAAAAGTTTTACCAAAACTTCTGAGAGATGATATACTGACCACAAAGCAGCGCTGCCTCATGTCCCCATGGTGTGATGGTGCCACTGGGAAGAGGCCCTTCCTGGCCTATCCGAGCACCTAAAGTACCTTAGATCCTAGCAGGCATCAGTGTGAAATGGCACTGCCTTCCCTTCCAGTGGGGACGGGCCCAGAGGGCGTTTTACAGTCATGAGTCATCTGGGCCGCTGTAGGTATCAGGGCCAGAGCAGGAAAGGAGGGACTGACAGAGGTACATTAAGAGCTGAGGTGTCTGTTTATAAGCACCTAGGAGAAGGAAGGCTGGATTCCACAGTCACAAAGGGAAGCTAAAATGGAGAAATAATATAATACCATTAGGACTTTTTTTTTTTTTTTTTTTGATCTATAGGCTGGGATGGCCTATGAAACAACAATTATATTCTTTGGGCTTCTATGGGTATCTAGTAATCCTAGTACAGCATCTCTTCGTACCATGGATTAATTACTACCCAAAGATTAGAATGACCTGATTATGGTTAGTAGCAGGGCCATGGAGAGAATACTGTTTATTGTCAGAGATTATTTATACAGCTCAAGCCTGGGCATGGGACTATAAAACTGGATTAAAAATACTGTTGCCGGTAGTAGGGAAAGCTGGGAGACGTCTTTGCCAGTCTTAGGGGAGGCACCTTTGACCCTGGCTGGAGCTTTCCACTACAGTATTGTGAAAAGAGGTAGGAATGGGGAGTACAAAGAGAAGGGTGATGATTGAAGCCTGCAGGGCCCATAGTAATAACATCTACTCTCTCAGGGCAGAGAATGCTCACAATTATGGGGAGATGCTTGATTATGTATAAATAGGCATTTTAAATAATGGAAATTCACATGACCATAAGGATTAAATTTCTCAAGATACATCAGAATGCAGGAAAGTTCTACTTGTGTGTTGTAGGAATAAAACCTATAATAGGCAATAATAGACACAGGAGGTGAGATGGGGCTAAGTGTAAGCAAATGGTTGCTGTAGTAAAATGTTTTCATAGTGGCTTAGACTGCGGGGGGTGGGGGGGAATGTACAGCACTCTAGATTCCCGTAATTATTACATACTAATAAGAGGAGGAATAGGTAGCCATTTTTAGCATCGGGATAAGCAAAATCCAAGAGGGGAGCACAAATCATTGGAATAGCTACCAAATTAGCCAGCATTTCAAGGCACCATCCTAGAAATAACTTTGAGGGCCATCCAAACTAGTTGTTGATGATCAAGCCCTTCTCTAATGTCGTGTATAATAAATATATGGAACTGACAATTGGAACTATCAACCATTTGGTAACTTTCCCCTGGGCATGTGACAAAGGGAAAAGCCAAATCTTAGAAATCCAGTTCTACTTGGTGAGCCGTGTTAAATCTAGCTTTTCTAGCCCTTTAAAGATAAGGCTTAGTTCATGATGTTTTGATTTCTCAGTTCTCAAACTTTTGTGTAGTAAGCTGGTACTACTCAAAGTTTGGACACAAGCTCCCTGCGTCTCTATCATGTTGAGAAAGTTGGAAAAAAAAAATACATACATACATATATATATATATATATATATATATACACTCTTGCATCCCACCTCCTTGTATTCTGATTCAATAAGTTTGGAATGGGGCCCAGGAATCTAAATTTTAGCTAGTATATTTCCCTTCTGTGATGTGGGGACTCTCCTTTGAGAAACATAATTCTAGGGTCTTTTTGATTGATAAATTCTGAGGAATGGTAGTGGGATGAAGGCAACCTCCAGAAAAGGAAAACGGAGAGCTGAATGTTACCAGGAACTCTAATAACCTGTCTTTGAAACTGATTCATAGGCAGAATTCTGTTGTTAATGTTCTAGAACCCACAGTAAAGGCAAAAGGTAAGTAGGGATTCACTCCTCCAGTTATTTGCACCCTGAAGATGCAAAAGTGGAATTTGACTCAGGGGACAAAAAGGTTGCAGCTGATGATGTGGCCTGGAGTATCAGTTCAGGGGCTAAGGTGTTGGTTCACTATGAGTTACAGGCTTTGAAGGGGAGTTTTCCAGAATACCAAGAAGCTTTATTAAGGACCGGCACCAATAATTATTTTGAAAATTATGACAATGGCTAATGTTCTTAAGCACTTATTTGTAAAGTACAGACCTAGACAGTCTTATGTGATTCTTACAATAACCATATAGTATCAGATGAGGAAAATTAGATTTAGTAATGCAACCAATTTTATTTAACTACTATGTGGACAAATTTGGCTTTTAATCTCAGTCTGATTTCAAAGCCTGTGGGCTACCTCCTTGGTTACTCTGCCTCCCTAAATGGTACTGTGAGGTAATGGATGTCAGGTAATGGCTCTTCTAAAGGCATTAACTTGGGGCGCCTGGGTGGCACAGCGGTTAAGCGTCTGCCTTCGGCTCAGGGCGTGATCCTGGCGTTATGGGATCGAGCCCCACATCAGGCTCCTCCGCTATGAGCCTGCTTCTTCCTCTCCCACTCCACCTGCTTGTGTTCCCTCTCTTGCTGGCTGTCTCTATCTCTGTCAAATAAATAAATAAAATCTTTAAAAAAAAAAGGCATTAACTTTTCACAGGTAAGGCTGCCAAAGACAGACAAGGTTGATTATGCTACTTCTGTCATCAGAACTCCTGGAAAGTTTTTACACAGTTAGCTTACACAGTTAGCTCCCAGCCATTTACTGTATGAGTCTCAGCATCTCTCAGAATCAAGCCTAGAAAGAGGTTCAGTTTATTCCTTTTTTTTAAAAGATTTTATTTATTTATTTGAGAGAGAGAGAGAGACAGACAGAGTGCACAAGAGCATGAGTGGGGTGAGAGGCAGAGGGAGAAGCAGGCTCTCTGATGAGCAGGGAGCCTGATGTGGGGCTCGATCATGGGACTCCAGGATCATGTCCTGAGCCGAAGGCAGACACTTCACTGACGGAGCCACCCAGACACCCCTCAGTTTATTCCAATAAAAAAAACTGTCCATTTCTGTGAATAGAGACCTTTTAGGAATATTACTTGGAGGAGTGTAACAAGAGTCCCAACTGAAACTAAATTGAATGCCCTTTAAGGCTTTTGTTGTAGAGGTCTACCAAAGGCAGATTTTTATGAGAAAGCAAGTCCCCTGGGAAATAACTATTACAAGGAAGAAGGGAATCTGGTACATATCCGTACCCAATAATATCATCAGTACTGGAGAGAAAAAGTCATTATTCATATAGAATGGTGTCTATCACCCAGTCTGTTGGCCCCAAAGGACTCAGGTCAAGTGCTAGAAAGAACCAGGTAACATTTGAAAGAGATTTTTCATCAAAAAGCCTGAAATCACCAGGAGCTCTGTGCTCATGTAATGGAGTATGACACATAGGCTGACTGGGGATTCTCTCCTACGTATGAGAGGACACACAGCACGGCATTACTGCCCCCGTGAAGGCATCCAGCAAACAGGTGGCTTTCATGATGTCAGCAACATTGGGCACTACATCATGGCTGGCACAGCAGAGAGGCTTTAGCCCAGCAGGGCACCTGCACAGTGCAGATTTATTATCAGGATTTGTGCCAGAAAAAAGGTCTTCATGAGATTTTATAAGCCTCAAGCCTGGGTAGCAGACTTTATCATGGAAAGCCAGAAATGGAACAAAAGAAGGGGAAAAAAACGATGATTGCATGTCATTTAAAAGAACTCTGTGTTTGTTGTGAGATACTTTCAGAAACAATTAGGAGAGATTTTAAAGGATTCTAGAGATCCCAAATACTGAATAAAGGCAGAGCCCTAAAGACGATGTTTATTACACTTAATGTTGTATTATCCAGTCTCCCAGATACCTCCTAATATTCCTTGGTTCCTCATATTTCTGTCCTAGTTTTGAAGCAAATACACAGTAAATCAGTGCTAACCTATGTCACCAACAGAATGCTGTGGAAGTGATGGTGTGTGACTTCTAAGGTAGCTTATAAAAGGCAATGTAGATTCCACCTTGGTTTCTTAGACTGTTCACTCTGGGAGAAGCCAGACTCCATGTCTGAAGGACACTCAAGCAGCCTTGTGGAGAGGTCCACGGGGAGGGTAACTGAGGCGTCCCATCAAAAATCAGTATTTGCCAGGGCACCTGGGTGGCTTAGTCTGTTAAGTGTCTGACTTTGGCTCAGGTCATGATCTTGGGCTCCTAGGTTTGGACACTGCATTGGGCTCCACACTCAGCAGGGAGTCTGCTTCTCCCTCTTCCTCTGCCTCTCCCCCTGCTTGTGCTCTCTTTGTCTCTGTCTCGCTCTCAGATAAATAAATAAAATCTTAAAAAAAAAAAAAATCAGCATTTGCCAGGGGCACCTGGGTGGCTCGGTTTGTTAAGCAGCCAGCTCTTTGTTTTAGCTCAGATCATGATCTCAGGGTCCTGGGATGGAGCCCCGTATTGGACTCCACACTTAGTGGGGAGTATGCTTGGGATTCTCTCTCTCCCTCTCCCTTTGCCCCTCTCCCTGCTAACATGCATGTGCTATCTCTCTAAAATAAATAAATCTTAAAAAAAAAAAATCAGCATTTGCCAGCCATGTGAGTAAAACACTTTGGAAACAGATCTTCTAGCCTCAGTCAAACCTTCAAAAGACTACAGCTTGGCCAACATCTGACTGCAACTTCAAGAGAAACGGAGACAGAAATGTTCACACAACCCTCTTCCAATTCCTAACCCAGTAAACCAGAAATAGTAATGATTGCTCTTGTTTAAATCACTGAATTATAGAGTAATATGCTATGTAGAAAAGACAGCTAATGTAAATATCTGCATTTTTACTTCTACGCTAAAAAAAGCATGAAGAGAAAGTTTGGATAAGACATGAACTGCACCACAAGGGTAGGATTTGATAGGTGCTGAAGCAATGGGAAACTTTTCTCAAAAGAGAGATGAAAAGGAAAATGCATCTGTGTTCAAAGGGACAAATTTGTCCGCAGTGTTAAGCATACAAGGAGAACTTAGGTGGAATAAATTGGGTAGGTCTAGGTTAGGGAGGTTTCTTTACAGCTACTTTTAAGGACTAGGATATGAACCTTAGAACACTGTAAATATGAAGCAAAAGCATAATGGGATAAATAATTGGTCTTCCAGAATATTATTTGATGTAGTGATTGGGAGCTGAATGAAGTAGAGGCAAGAAGACACTGGAATGAAGAAACTGTTTCAATAACTTAATAACTATATAAGTAAATCTAAAAAAAAACTATAAACAGACATATTTAGAGAAACTGGACTTATCTTTTCAAATTTGACTTCATTTTATAAGAAAACTAAGCAATATTAAAAATCACTTGCAAATCTCTGTTTTAGAAGATTTTCATTAAAAAAAGTTTACTATTTATTGTAGTCATTAGACACACAAAAATTAATGTTTAATTCAACAAATGTTACCACAACAAATTTTTCTCTATACAATGTTAGCAACATGGGGGCAATTATTAAATTAAATACTTTAAATTATTTATTATTCCCCAAATTTATAGGTACAAATTTTAAGAAAATAAAGTATTCCTCCTTTATGATTTGTTTTTCACTGATTTTGTAAGTTCCTGTGTTGAAACTGCAACTGGCTGTGGAGGAATTTCACTTTTCTCCATAAGGACAGGTACTGAATTATATTAAAAGTGTGGCCAGATGATCTCATTTGCTAGGATCTGGGAAGGAAAGGTTAGTTGTTACTTTTATCTTTGCTCAACTGCATCTCATAGTCTTCCTTCTTATCTCTGTTTCCTACTTTACTGTTTATTTTAAGAACTCTCATCTCTGTAAGGGGGGGGAACCCTTCAATATCTGTATCCGTAACTAACAGTTGCCTTATTCTACAGTTCTGAATCAAACTAATATACTACATACTCCAAACAAAATACCTGTACCACCTTTCATTTCCATGCAATGAAAGGTTCTCTGACAATGAACCTCATAATTTCGCTAGAGTATGAAGCAGCAATTTTTAGAAATATAAGTGATTTCTAGAGAAAATGACATATTTAAGGACTGTTGGGTCTAATTAATGTTATCATTATTCTATTTTTTTTAAGATTCTACTTATTTATTTGAGAGAGAGAGAAGAGGGGGAAAGCACCAATGGGGGAGAGAGAAAAGCAGGATCCCTGCTGAGCAGGGAGCCCAACGCAGGGCTCTATCCCAGGACCCTGGGATCATGACCTGAGCTGAAGGCAGCTGCTTAACTAACTGGGCCACCCAGGAGCCCCTGTTGTCATTATTCTAATGTTTATGGCATTAAAAATAACCCTGAAAGCTGTGACTCATTAATGAATGTGAAATCAATTGAGTGTACTATAAGCATTTTTTAAAAATGAAATAAAATAGTATTTAATCATTGCACATAATAAGGGTATTACTTTATAAAACTTTTGTTCCAGTTTTTATATATTACCTCTTATCCTGGATCATACTTAACATTTTTGAAAACTATTAGTACTTGGCAATACATACTATTGAGACTTGGGAATACATACAAAATATGTATAAATATAAAATAAGATTTTTTTGGATAAATTATTTTTCTTCCAAATTAAAAATAGTATGCAATGGAAAATGGAAATAGAGGTTATGGAAGTAGCTTTAAGAAATTGTTTCACATGTCTATAAATTGTCCCATGATCTGTATTTTTTTTAAGATTTCATTTATTTATTTAAGAGAGACTAGAGCGAGAGAAAGCGTGAGCCAGGGAAGGGGCAGACAGAGAGGGACAAGCAGACTCCCCACTGAGCAGGGAGCCTGATGTGGGGCTCAATCCCAGGACCCTGACATCAAGACCCGAGCCCAAGGCAGATGCTTAATGAATGAGCCACCCAGGAGCCCCTGATCTGTAGTTATATACAAAAAGAAAGTTTATAATTCCAGCTTTAGCTTTAAAATGAACTAATTATTAACTTGGACTAGCAATATGAAAACTTCCCATACATGTCCCTTCATCTAAAAAAATACAAAAAAAACAGTAAATATCTTTTCAAAATACTGTTGTGTGATGTCACAGAAAATGACTAAAATACTTTGTGACTATAACATATTTAACATTGCTAAGTAGCATGCTTCCATTCAAATTTCTGAGAAAGTTATCTTCATTTCTTAGGTATTTTTGTTTGTGAACAAATTAATTATACAGTTTTCCAATACTGTTGAAAGCAAACTATATTCTGTATGACACTAAGCCACTGAAAGCTGTGATCAATATTTGTGGACAATAATGAAGACAATATTTGTGGAATAACAGTAATAATGAAGAAGAGGACATCAAAAAGGCTCGTTAGAGCATTTTTGATCCTAGTATAATAAATTTCCCTCATGGCTTGCTATATTTGTATTAATTACTGCTTCTATAACCTCGTATATCCATATCTGGCTACATGGAAATTATATGCGTTGGGGTCTGCATTCCATTTCATACCTGGAGAGCCTCTGATTCCTGGTCAGCCCACCCTTAGAATAGAAATGAGTGATAATACTGTTAAACTTTCAAATTATTGTAGAATATAAACTTAGGAAGAGCAAATTAGCTTAAATTTAGAGCCGGAGAGATGTCATGATGACTCAGAAAAACACCTGGAGTTTGAACGGTGGTTTGCTAAGTAATTCTTCATTAACCTAGGTTTTCTTACACATTTATGAGCTACTTTTCAGTTGAAAGTAATTCAATCTAATCCAGCAAGTGTTTATTGAGTCCCACTTAAATGAAAAGCAGTTACTTTGCTCTTATGGTTCTTGCCCTCAAGGTTTATAATCTAGAAAAAGAAATAAGCAAGCACATAATTCAGAAATCAAGGCAGAATATGCCAAATGACTTAGAAGAGTTCCCCAGCAAAGTGCATTAGAGACGCTTATTCAAACGGAAGGGAGCAGCTTGGGTTTCAATAGAGAGTGATAATGTGTATCTTGGAGGGGTTATTGTCAGGATTAAGTAAAGTAATCCACAGAGAGCAATTGGGACACACTAAGTCTCAATAAATATTGCCATCACTGTTTTTATTCCTATAGCTGCTGCTACTTTTATTTTTACCAACATAGTTAATTTATATAAGGGTAATCACATTTGCTCACTTCATCTGCATTTGTGATTCTGGTTTTCTTGAATTTACTGGATCAGAGAACTGATCAAATCAAATACACTGACTGCCAATTAATACATAATAGCATGGTAGATTTTAAAGACCTCCAGTAGAAGAGTGGTAGCTGGCTATTGCTGTCACTACCCCTCCTTGCAGTCCACAAATGCTCTTTAGCTTTGCTAGGATTTCCAAGAGGAGAAACTCATCTGGGGATGAAAGTAGCTTCTCTGGTTCCCCTAGAGACGGGGCCATCACAATCACCTTGCCTCTCTCCCCAAGTTCAGGTACTTCATTGTAGACTCCACTGGTGTGTAAATCCAGGGATCCCAAAGTCTCTGTGAAGAGCTGTTGCTCAGTCACAAAAGGGTTACACCATTGGCCATTAGAAGACTATCTGCTTTGTCTATAATATCCAGCCTAAGTGACCATGAAGATCACTCTTTGATTTTTTAATTATTCCAACTATAGCTGAAATGTGCTTTTTCTCTTTCCTCTGTTAAACCCTTTGTGTGGGGGGGGAGGGGAAGGGGCACTTAACAGTTATTTACACACTGACATTTTTAATGTCCAGCTGTCATTGTGCATTTAAGGTGTGGCTATCCAAAAGTCATGCTTCCTTTTGTGGGCTGTGATGAATGTCAGTATGTGCTTCACAGGGAAAAAGCACCACTAGATTTCATCTTACCAGGCTGTTAGATTTTGAAGATGCCCACCTATTTCTTTGTCTATATTCTACATAGAGTCTAGCAAAAGTGATTCTCAATCAAGGTTTCTGAATGACTAGGTGAAGTCAGTGTGTGTTTTTTTCTTTACTCTCCTGTTATTGCACTTCCTTCAAATTCTATGCCAGATAATAAATTTGCCTTGTGAATCCCCAGATGGATCAACTCAGGAAAAATCTCAAGAACTTTCTGTCTCTCCATTATTTATTATGATAATGTCAAAGGTTGTTGGTGTCTTTCAAAGACTCTTTGTGCATATTCAGATCATGCAGTGTATGTCTTAGATAAATATTCAGATTTTTCCATTTGAAGGCAAAAAAAGACATTTTCTGCACAGAAATAAGCAGATATACCAAGGTTTATATGGTTGTGTTTTAACCAAATACTTTTGCTTTGGTGGGAGGCAGTTTAGTTTGGTGCGGGGAAAATACTAGAACTCATACTGAGGCTGGTTCTGGAACAGCCACTCTTCAGTTGCATGACTTTAGAAAACTGTCTTAATCTCTTGTAACTCCAATGTTCTCATCTGAGAAATAAAGAGCTGCATCCTATGAATCCCAAAGCTGCCAGTGAACTCTGAAATTCCACAAATCGAGCATTCTATGACCAGAAAAATAAAGTTAACTGGAAAGTTGAATTTGATAATTCAGGTAAAAAATATCTAGCATATACTAAAAAAAAGACAAGGTGGAGTACATAACTTACTTACTTATTAAATACATATTGCACATTTGCTATGTCCATGGCACTGGACTAAGTGGTGTGTGTGTGTGTGTGTGTGTGTGTGTGTGTGTGTGTGT
>NW_024426663.1:12468223-12590642 GCF_017311325.1 Ursus maritimus
GTGTGTGTGTGTGTGTGTGTGTGTGTGTGTGTGTGTGTGTTGAGCGTGGTAGATATCATTAAACGACGCTTAGAGTCTAGTTGAGGGAGATCGGGTGTGTACATGAATAACTCACTCTGACAAGACCTCTCCATTTTTGGGAAATTAACTAGACAATTGAGCCACAATTCATCTTATCTTTTAAGACAGCACTTGATGTTCTGAGATAAATGGCTCAATCTAAAGTTACTTCAGAGTGAAATAATTTTACTGCATCTCAGAACATCACAATTTGTAGGCAAAAGGCTTGCCAAGTCCATAAGAATATGTGGGTGTACTTCTTTAAAAAACATGTGATTAGGCCAGAAAACTCTTTCCCTGATCTACCTTACCTGAAGACAAATAAGCCAATCCTGATCCTGCCTGATAGGAATAATAATTTATAAAATAGGTGGTAGAGCCAAACAGAAAGATTAGAGAAAGGTGTTCATCAAATTCACAGTGGCATGCTTATACAAGAAAGAAGCAAGGAAATAGATGGTTGGTGTCTGGGACTGCTGGCTTCCGGTGGGTAATTTTTCAGGTTTGATTAATGATACTACCAGGCAACAGTGCCTAATCCCATACAACATATTAGAAATCCATATCTTTCTTCACACAGGCTCCTCCCATCCAGATTGCAAACTGTTTGCAGGGCCCTCGTTTCTGAGGCAGCCAGACATATAAATACATTTTCTTAATTTATGTTCAATTTTTCTTAAATGTTCAGTAATAGATTAAAAGCGATTTATAAATACCACTGTTCTTGATTTAGTATGGTAGCACTAAGTGAATTTGTCATGGAAACAAGCAGAAGGTGATTGCAGATATATGCGGATATTTATTGCACAGTTTATATACTTAGGTGGAGGGATGCAGGAGGAGTACATGACTACAGACTTTGTTGTTTTAGGCATATGTGGAACATTAAAGACTTTTTTTTTTCCCCAGGAATACAGGGACGTGTTTTAGAAAGGTAATCTAGGATGAGAAAGAAGAATGGGAAAATGACATTAAAATATGTTAACTTCAATAATCCAGGTGAATGACCATCAGGATTTGTGCTAGGGCACTGGAAGTAGGAATCAAGCAGTCATCAGGATTTGGTGACTGGCTGACTATGAGGAGTGACAAATGGTTCTGTCAGTGACCAAACCCAGAAGAACTAAAGAAGAATCCATTTCTTTAGAATCCACCCTAGGTTCACTGTCAACATTGTGCCCATAAGATCACTCTCTCTCATTTTCTCTCTCTCTCAGACACTTCGCCTCTCAATATTTTGGCATATATCTCCTAATAACTAGTCCATTCTCTTACAAATCAAAATACAAGTACCACTTTCAAGAAATTTAAAATTATTTTATTATTATCTAATCTACAATCTATACACGTTTTCCCAGCATTCACAATGTCTCATAGCTTTTGTTTTGTTGGAAGGACATCCATATTCAGATTCTGCTATAGAGCTATGGCATTAATTCACTGTTATAACTGTAGATTTGAGAGTCACTCACTAACATGGAAGTGATATTCCTAAGCCAATAGTTTAGGTGAGATTACTCTAGAAAGAGGTAATAAGAAGTAAGGTTAATCAAGGAGAGAACCTTAAGGTAGTTTTATATTAACTTTTTAAATTTTCAAAATTATTAACTTTTTAAATTTGTACAATTATTGTACAGTCAGTATTGTCTGTATTTTAGTCAAGCAAAATTATTTAAGAGACTTGGTTATAACAAATTTTGAAGTTCTTAAAAGATGGGACTAAGACTTGGTTTTCTGACTCCTAAGCATGTGGTCCTTCTATTACACAATTACAGCCCATGAGTACATAGTATCAGTTCTGGAAGACGCTTTAGTGTGGCTTATTGAATTTTCCAAAGATAGTTGTAATAGTAATTCCCAACATACATGTTCTTTTGCAATGTGACTTGCCATTCCCCCATCAATGGATGGGGTGGACATATTGCCCAATCAGGTCATGTCATGGAGACATGAAATGAATGCTTCCCTTTTTACTGGTGATGTATAATATCAATAAGAACTAATAAATAAATACTTGTTCATTTACATCTTCACATTATTCTAAGAAAGATTTAAGGCAGCTAGAGAAATTTTATGGCGTTCCCGCTTGAAGTCCTCGGAATGTACACTTCACTGAACCTATTTTTCTGACTAGGTACATGGGTTTTTTTCAACACAATCTTTTCTTATGGCTCCAATTGTTCTCTTTCAGAAATCTCTTCCTTTCAAAGTTATTTTTTATTTTTATTTTTTTCTATGTATTCACTTCTTTGTGTGTATGTGATAATTCCAGTATAATTAACTCAATGTTACATTAGTTTCAAGTACAGAATACAGTGATTCAACAATTTCTAGATATTACTCAGTGCTCATCAAGATAAATGTACTCTTAATCCCCTTGACTTATTTCACCTTCTCCATTTACCTGCCCTCTGGCAACCACTAGTTTGTTCTCCATATTTATGAGTCTGTTGTTTGTCTCTTTCTTATTCTGTTCTTTTGCTTTGTTTCCTAATTTCCACATATGAGTGAAATTATATGGCATTTATCTTTCTCTGACAGACTCATTGCACTTAGAATTACACCTTCTAGATCCATGTTGTTGCAAATGACAAGATTTCATTCTTTTATATGGCTGCATACTATTCCTTTCAAGAGTTATACCTGCTATCTTAGAGACAAAGTATCTAGCACAATTAGTCTCATGAGTTGATTGAAATGCTCACTTCAAACCGTATGTATAATAATGTCACCAGGTCCACTAGTCAGAGGGTTATGCAAGGAGTGATAGGATATATTTTCAAAGCAGAAAATAATTACTTTTTGAGTTGCAGTCTCTGAGAAGTAGTGGGTAAAGCTCAGGAGGGATGTAGGTAGAAAAGAGGAGAGTGAAAGTAACCCCTCTCTGTAACTCATTGGTTAGCATCAGGTTTTGTGACTTACTGCTTACTTGATGTTAAGTACAGTGCTCTGAACTAAAAGGCACAGTTTTATTTAATCTATAACCTCTAATATAATTTCCTTTAATTTTATTTGGTTGATTTGTGACTATTGGTATTCAAAAATCCTGGTAAAACTTGAATAATTTAAAAAGCATTAATAATGGGATTCTACTACTTTATAAGTCAGACTAGCTCTTTATTTCCAATTTTTATATTTTTAGAAGATTATCTGTATCTAGTGAGAAATTCAGACATTGCCAAGGGGAACACATCAAAACAATGTTCACTTCTTATCTCTAGTCCTTTAGTTTCTCCAAAGTCTACCTGTTTTCTAATTTTGGTGTGTATGTATTCAGAGATATTCTAGATTTGTCAAACATGTACATACATCTCTATAGCTCCTTTTTTGTCCATTTAGTAAGATATGATCTTTGCTACTGTATATTTAGTTTTTTTACAGTTAGTTTTTAAAATCAAGTTTGGTCCATATAAGTACATAATTCAAGCAACACTTGTATAGTATTCTATCATATACCTGCATCATGATTCATTTAATTGCTTTTTTCTTTTTCTTAAGTAGGCTTGTGGGGCTTGAACTCTCAATCCTGATATCAAGACTCTGATGCTTAACCAACTGAGCCACCCGAGTGCCCCCATTTAATTGCTTTCTATTGATAGATACCTCACAGTGCATACCAACTGATAAATAGTACTTTAAAGTTTGAAGTTGTGAAAATGCAACATAACTTCAAAGTCTTTAAGTGAATTATACAAAACACCACAAGGTGGGGATACCAGGTCATAGAAGTCTATCTCTGAGTTTGATTCTTTTTATTCTGTGGGCTTGTGCGTTTATGTGACTATATTTCTGTGCCTCTCCTGTGTCTTTTCCCATTTGCCTTGGTTTCTTTCTGTCTACTGAATGCACATTTCTATTCCTTAATCCTTTGTATTTCACTGTTAGGTGGATATACTTTAGAGTTTAAGTGTGGAACAGTAAAAAGCATGATGAGTGAACCAAGACTGAGCTCCAGTCCTGCCACTAATCAGATCTTAGACTTTTTCTCTTTATGGCTTTACTTTTTACATTTAAAGGCATTGGGTTTCCCATTTGTTGAGCAAAATAATCTCCAAAGCTCTTTTCTACAATTCTACACATTAATTATTTTATATATTTGCTTGTTCACTCCATCATCTAATTAATTTTGAGTATCTACTACTTACCAGATAATGTGAGAAGCACTGGTAGGAGTGGGGAGAGAATACAAAGATATATGAAATGCTTCCTAGTTTCGACTCCATCTAGTGAAGAGTGCAAACAGAAACAAATAACTACATTGTGAAGAGTAGCAGAATGTGCCAACCCAAAATTTGCCGCTTTGGCATATAGCTTATTTTGAGCTGATTTTTTTGAGAAACAGCAGACACAGGACAAGCTCTGAAAACAGTAAAAATTATCCTTTAGCTAGGGAAATTTACATTTATAAAATAAATCTCCATTTGTAGGGGTGTCTCTCTCTGTGTACCAAGACCAGAAGGATGACACTAAATCACAAGAGAATCTTATTAATGGAGAAGGCACAGATTTAAATTTGCATAACAAACCTTGGCCTTGTTTACCCATGCTTTTCCTGGTAACCTCTCATAATTGGCTTCTTCCCCACCCCCCAACATGTACCCCTTTCTTTCTTTTGTCTGTAGTGAAAGACGATTTTAAGCTGATGGTTTAGGCTACCTCAGGGAGTTACTTATTTTTCCCTGTGTATCTCCCATGTACATATGAGGTATACATGTTAATAAACTTCTGTGATTTTTCTCTTATTAATACATCTTTCATTATAGCAGGTCTCAGCCAAGAATTCAGAAGAGTAGAGGGAAAAGTGTTGTTCTTCCCCTACACTTGCTTATAATTACACTTATTAAACAGAATTTTAAGCTCCTGCTTCCTAATTTAAAAAGTGGAGCAATGGAATAGTTAGTTATATGCTTCTTTTTAAAATTTGTTTTTTTTCTTACTGTAATTCAACTAATATTTTCTGAGGACCATTTGCCCTGAAGAGAAACAAACAAACAAGCAAAAAAAAAAAAAAAAAAAAAAAAAAAAAAAAATTCTGAGTAAATTATTTTAAAAGAAAAAGTGCTCAGGACTTTGCATACCAGACAGCTTCATATTTTTAAGGATTCTTTTCAGTTTGTATTCAAATATTAAAATTCATATGGTTGGTAACTGGGGGCAGCAGATGCATGTCTCACCCTGATTAATAAGGGATGGATAGTGCACGAAGCACAGGGCGAACCCTAGACTGATTGTGAGGTAGAGACTTAATTTGTCACTGACAAAAGGCATAGTGAGAATCGGAGATCTGGAGCTCCCTGAGGCTCCTAACTATATAGGAGCGCAGGGGCAAGAAGCCAGAATCGGAAAGAGAAAAACACCATCTTTATGGAAACAGCAAAATGAAATGTCTCCTTGGAGCCTTGCTCCATTTCAGAATAAATACAGAGAATCTGCTCAGAGCTATTTGCAGGCTTCTCTTCCATCAAGCCCGTGCTTACTAACCTATATCAGATTCTTTTAAAAATATTTTTTAAATGGTAGATATTTAATTGGAAAGTTAACATTTGCAGACAGGAAACAATGTTACCCAATTTATAAAGAGGTGTTGATAATTAAAATGTAAATGGGATGACATTTAACAGCCACTGGCTGAAATGTCATTAATATTTTAATTCATATGTTTTTTTTTTTATTGTTTAGTTTTGTTTTTCTGTCAAAAAGGAAGCACCATGAAAATGTCCTGCCAAGCTTCAAGACTGTATTTATTTCTGTAGGCAAGATGACTAATCAAATTAAAAGTAAAATTGCATCAAACCATGGATCCAGTTAAAGAATAAAAGTAATACTTGCATTTTATAATCTTTAATATTTAAATGATAACATTTAATATATAGAGCTGAGTCTTATATAAATATATCACCTTTCTGAGCCTCAGTTTTCCCATTTGTAAGGGAAAATAATAAGAGTAATATAAACATATATCTGATTGGATTTTTATGAGAAATAAATAAAATAAACAATTTAAAATACTTGTAATTGTGTCTGGCTCAATTCTTATTTATATTACTAGGTGATCTTTAAAGTCTATGGAATCTGAATACTATAGTTGCAAGGCAGAGAAACAAAGATGAATACAACTAATAAATGGGTGCAACTTTCAAGGTTTGCATAAATTAAAACTTAGCTGCATTACTCTGTTGAGAAGAGCTGAAGGAATTCCTCTGCAATTTATTTCCAAGGAATTAATAATCTATTTGTTTAAAAAGGACACTGTTGGGGGTGGATTCTGAGCATATTGAAAAATTTCTATACTTTCTTTTTAAAATAAATTGCATACATTTGGTCAAATAAAAATATTTTAATGTTTACCATATTGGATAGATACCTTTAAGTATCAATTTTTAAATGATTCCATTAAAATCAAGCCTCAAGTGCATTGATGCATTTTGCCAAATAACTTCAGTTCCTTCTCCTTAGCAAATGATAGGATGGAGGGTCTTAGCAGAAACTGACAGATTCAGAGAGAAGCCTTGTTTAGGAGCTTCTTCAAGCATAGCAACAAAAGTCCAAATACAAAAAATCTTCTGGAAGAGGCTCCTATCTCTTTTTAATGGTTATGAATTGGACTCACCTTTGCCTGAATTCTGAACTTTGCCCAGTAGTGTTCCTTCCTTCCGTCTCACTAGTCCCAGCCTTCTCCCCTCTTTCTTGTTTTTCCTACCTTTTTCCCTCCCACAGTGAAAAGAGCAGTATGGAACTTCCCTCTAGAGACCCTCCACCTCAAACAGCCATATGGGTTTAATGTATAATGCATGAGAAGCAGCATGAGCTGCAGATGATTCCAAAGAGAAGCCTTCAAGGCTGGGCTCAGGAGGCATTCCTCAATAATAATTAGAAAATCAAACAGCATCTTACTGTTGTTCTAGTCATTTCATTGCAGTGTAATTACCCTGGCTCAAATAGTGCTAGGAGAGGGATATATTGCTATGATACAACCTTCTCAACATAATTACTGTGCAAATTCACTTACTCATTAGTAATGGGTTCATTGTCCTCAGAATCTCCTACTTAGACTTGACTGGAAATGTTAGTTTTTTACGGACACTCTTCTAACTTGAGCTGTATCACTAAGGTCTTTGGCAGAGACAAAAACAATGTGATGCTTAATTTGGATGTTAATTTTCAGGATCTTATGAAAAGCAACTATTTGGGGAGAGGCAGAACAAGTTGAGGCTAGCAAGGCATGGTCTTGAGGCTAGTAACATCAACTTTTGAGAGATGCCCTTTCTCTTTCAAATACTAGGAATATTGAAATCAAGACTTGACTTTTTACTCCACCACTATATACGTGATTTTTGCATGTCGTCTAGGATTTTTAGAAACACAAAAACCTAAAAAGTAGTAGAATGTACACATATTTACTAAGCACTTGATATGTGTGACAGGTACCAGAATATACCACCTCAAAATATGCCACTTTGGCGTAAGGATGATTTTAAGCTAAAGGCCATTGAGAACAAGCAGATGCAGGAATAGCTCTAAAAACGGGGGCACAGGTTTTCCTTTCGTAAAGGAAATTTCCATTTGTAAAGATGTCTCCCTCTCCCCAGAACCAGGAAGAAGAATACTCTTAACAAGTATGCAGCACTTAAATCTGCATAAAAAATTAATTAAACAGCCTTCACCAAATTTTTCCTAGTTACCTTCTCATAACTTGCTTCCTTCTCCCAGAAGCCCCAGACTACTTTTCCTTTGCGTTGGCCTAAGATGGCCAACTTCTAAGCACTCCTTTGGGTTATTCATCACTGAGTGCTCTCATGTGTACATGTGGGATGCACGTATTGATAAAGTTCTGTTTCTTGTTTATCTGTGTATAGCTAGTCTAATTTATTGGGCTCCAGCTGGAGAACCTAAGATGGGCAGAAGAAAAGATTTTTTTTTCCTCTCCTACATGTGTAAAGAATTCTTAGTAAGTTCAAAAGGAAAGAGAGGAAGGAAGGAAGGGAGAGTGAGGGAGAGAGGGAGAGAGGGAGGGAAGGAAGGTATTCCCCCAATGAGTCAGTGTGCCTGACTTCACTTTTTATGTCTGCAAGGACAGCTCTATAATTCTTTGGAAAAACTTGCAGGAGATACATTATTTATTTGAAGAAATTAATCAAGGAGTTGGCAAAGGTGAACAAAGGCAAGCCTGATGCATAACAATATAGGGTATAATTCATCTCATTTACATAGGACCTGCAGTCAAAGCTCGGGAGTATTTTATATATGAAGATATATGCATAATGACTTCATAAGGTTTCAGGGCAAGGCATTTGATAAAATTATCAGAACATTTTATAAAGGAGAGATGACAACATTAAAAAAAATCACAGTTTCATTAAGTTGGAAGGAAGTTTAGATGGTGTAGACTTACAGAATCATTGACCTTAAGCTCATGCAGGATTCTAGATAATAGATAGCCTGATCCTCTTATTTTGCACATTAGAGAATTGAGAAGCAGGTTATACACCAAAGACACTACATGGGCTCCAGTGGGTGGACAGTCAACCTCTGCTTGAACACCTCAGTGACACAGAGCTCACTTTTCTTGTGGCTACTACCCATACATTTGAGTGTCTTAAATTGTTATACAATTTTCCCTTTAGCAAAGTTTGTATTCCCTCTTTATTAGAAGGAAATCATGAAATAATGTATTGTTTAATCTGAAATGTAACAGACCACTTTAAGATTTATTTTTTGTACATTTTAGCATTTAATTAGCACAATGATATTTTGATGTTGCAGCACAAATCGACGGGAAACAATAGATTGTTTATTTGTAGTGTAAGGAAAACTGATTTTCTATACAGAGGGAGGACCTAACAACATACACCTAGTTAAATAACTGCCTGTGAAAAACTGATGTAAAAAAGTAGTGGAAGACAATTCAGAAGAATACTTTTGTGAGTCAGGGGCTAGGAGGGCTTTTTTAAACAAAACGTTTAAATTGTAAAACATAAGAGGAAAACATAGTTCTATCAGAATAAGGGATCTATTTAATGAAGGGCATCATAGACAAAGATAATGCACAGATAACAGAATGGTAAAGGGGGAAAAGGTTTGTAGTATCTACAACTGACAAGGGGTTAATATCTAAAATGTAAAGGGAATTTTTGCAAATTAACAAAAAGAGGATAGAAAACCCCAATAAAAATGTCCATAAGATATGAAAAGAAACTTACAAAGTGGCAACTTACTGAGTTAACAAAGAGATGCTCAAATTCATCATGTGTAATGCTAAAAACACAAATCAAAGGGATAATGAGCTATCATTTTATACCTATACCTCTGGCAATAATTAGAAAGCTATGTAGAACCAAGTATTGACTAGGTCGTAGTGGTAGAACAGTCCATATTAATTGCCAGCAGGAGATAAAAGTGATGGAGCCATTCAAAAGAGTGATATTAACTGACTTACTCAAAATAATTTTTCTTACACCTCGCGTCTACACTATTCCTTTCCTCAATATATATCCATAGGAGAGTTTCACACCAATCCATTAAGTGGCGTGCACAAAGATATTCATTGCTGCATCATTTGTGGTGGTGGGAGTTGAACCAGTCTAGGGGTCCATCACTGGGAGGACAAATAATAGAAAGTGGTGGGTATACACCATGGCATATTATGTAGTGGTTAGAAACAATGAGCTCTGTTCATGTAGCAAATATGGATGAATCTTAAAAACATAGTGCTTAGACAAGTAAATAAAAATATGAGTAACACACAGAATTCTGTACCTAAATGAATCCTCTATTCGAACTCATTATTTGAATCCATTCATCCAAAACAAATAAAATCTCATTTTCATAATAAGACATAGAAGCCAAAAGAAATATTGAACAGAAGGGAATGACTGTCTGGTGAGGAAGTAGTAAATGTGAGGCAGGTAAGGGCAGAAAAGGAACTAAATGAATGAAACAAAGAGAGGCCTTTTTTTTTCTTTTATGGCCAATGTTAATAACACATCATGAGCTACGGACCCTGATTAACTCAATCCTCTGCACCTGAGGGTCAAGGAAAAATACTGTCTTTCAACAATGACCTTGAAAAAGCCTGAAGGGCTTTTTGAATTACGCCAGAAATCATTAATGTGTTTAGTATCAGTGAAATTTTATTGCACTCGAAATATTTGGCATGACAATACTGTGTATGAATATGGGGGACTTATTTTAAATTATTTGAAAATGTTTAAGCTAATCAAACATTTTGGTGAATGGTGAAGTTTTCTTAGGTAGGTTAGGAAGAAAAAAGCTACAAACCTTGCTAAAAAATGTTGAACATTTATTCCTGCCACCTCACTATACAATTTTCACTGTTTTGCACTTCTAACCTTATTTGGGAATTCTCCTTGGTCTTTATTATGTTGTAAGTAATAGCCCAAAAGCTATTGTCTTTTGTCTTTTTTTCTTTTTGTATCCTTGCCATGATTTTTTTTAAGCCATTATGAAATAAAGTCTTTTCTAAATTACTTCCTACTCGGGAACAGAAGTAAAAGCCCATGGGTAATTGACAGCATGAATGTAGGGCACGCTTCGTGGGTAAGTGACCTCTGCAGCTTGCACATGATTTGCAAAAGCCTTAAGGATTCTCTTTAATAAGGATCCTAATATTATGCACTGGGCTCTCAAATCATGTAGCCAGTTCTGCATAAATAGACACAGAATGCACTTTATTTGACCATAACTTACTGAACATCTCTTGTACACTAGGCACTGTGCTAGGGCTGGCAAATCAAAAGTAAATGTGGAACTACTCCTCTCTTGAGGAGCTCATTGTAACACGGGAGGTACAAACACGAACATTTAATTTACAGGGCAGTGTGTATTCATAACTGTGAAAGCCTGCTTCAGATGAACACAGTTGTATTCGAGAGGTGGGGGGGGTTACAAATGAACAAAGGGGCTAGGAATATTTGTCCCACACTAATACATAGACTCAAACAGATATCAGAATTACTTTATTTAAAGCAGAAGGGAAGTAAATCATTCCTATTCAGAAATGCTCCACAATCCACTTGGAAATAACACCTAATGTTATTTCAAGCAGAATCTCTGAAATGTCAAGCTACTTAGCTTTGGCTTTTTAACTAAATAGTGATTTGGATGGCAAAGGAAAACTGGGTCCACCTCACGGGCGGGCTTCAGGGAGCTTTGTGACTGGTGTTCTTCATTCATTTCACTTTCTTTCTTTCTTTTTATCTTTTCTTTTTTAACCTTTTGACGCTTCGCCCATTTCTCCCAACCCACAGCCCAGCCTCTGGCAACCACCAATCTGTTCGATCTATGAGCCTTTTTTTTTGATTCCACATATAAGAGAGATCATATGGTATTTGTCTTTCTCTGATTTATTTCACTTAGTCTAATACCATCAGGGTTGACTCTCGTGCTGTCACAAATGGCAAGATTTCATTCTTTTTTTTTATGGTTGAGTAATATTACATTGTATACATATACACCATAGTTTTCTTTTTCTATTCATACAGTGATTGATACTTAGGTTAGCTGTATCTTTGCTATTGTAAATAAGGCTGCAATGAACATAGGGGTACATATATCTTTTCCAGTAAATGTTTTCATTTTCTTCAGGTAAAAACCCACAAATGGAAATCCTAGATCATATGGTAGCTCTATTCTTATTTTTCTGAGGAGACTCCATGCTGTTTTCCACAGTGGCTGCACTGTACACAACAGTGTACAAGGGTTCCCTTTTCTCCACATCCTCACCAACACTTGTTATTTTCTTTTTCTTTTTTTTTTTTCTACAGAGGCATTTTCTTTTTTTTTAGAGAGAGAGAGAGAGTGAGAGGGCAGGGGTGGGCAGAGAAGGGGGAGAGAGAGAGAATCAAGCAGGCACCATGCTCAGTGCAGAACCTGATGCGGGGCTCGATTTCACCACCCTGAGATCATGACCTGAGCCGAAATCAAGTCAGACATTTGAGCAAGCCACCTGATGTCTTATTATGGCTTTGATTTATAGTTCCCTGGTGATTAATGGGGTTGAACATCTTTTCATTTATCTGTTTGGCCATATGTGTGTCTTTTTTGGAACAATGCCTATTTCTGCCCAGTTCTTATTTTTTATTTATTTATTTTTTATTATGATATGTTAGTCACCATACAGTACATCATTAGTTTTTGATGTAGTGTTCCATGATTCATTGTTTGTCTGCCCAGTTTTTAATCTGATGCTTTTTTGTTTTGTTTTGCTATTGAGTTGTATGAGTTCTTTATATATTTTGGGTATCAGCCCCTTATTAGATATATGATTTGCAAATATTTTCTCCCATTCACTGGGTTGCCTCTTCATTTTGTTAATGGTTTCCTTTGCTGTGCAGAAGCTTTTTAGTATGATGTAGTCCCACTTATTTTTTTTTCTTTTGTTGCTTTTGGTGTCAGATTAAAAAAATCATAACCAAGACCTATGTCAAGGAGCTTACTATGTGTTTTTCTAGGCTTTTATGGTTTTAGGTCTTACATTTAAGTCTTTCATCTATTCTAATTTTTATGCAAGGTGTAAGATGGTCAAATTTCATTGTTTTGCATATGGCTGTCCTGTTTTCCTAACACCATTTACTGAAGAGACTGTCCTTTTTTCATTATATATTCTTGGCTCTTTTGTCATAAAGTGATTATATACAAGTGAGTTTATTTCTGGTCTCTCTATTCTGTTCCACTAATCTATGTCTCTTTTTACGCTGTTTTGATTACTGTAGCTTTGTAATATACTGTTAAACTAGGTATTGTTATGCCTCTAGCTTTGTTCTTTTTTCTCAAGAATGTTTTGGCTACTTGAGGTTTTTTTGTGGTTCTGTACAAATTTTAGGATTATTTGTTCTATTTCTTTGAAAAATGCCATTGGTATTTTGATAGGGAGTGCACTGAATGCATAGATTGCTGTGGGTCATATGTACATTTTAACAATGTTGAGTCTTCCAATGTATGAATATGGGATATCTTTCTATTAATTTGTATCAATTTCAATCATTAATGTCTTGTAGTTTACAATATACAGATCTTTCACTTCCTTGGTTAAATTTATTCCTAGATATTTTATTGTTTTTGATGCAATTATAAATTATCAGGATATAGAAACACAACAGATTATTGTGTATTGATTGTGTATCGTGCAACTCTTTACTGAATTTGTTTATTCTAATCGTTTTTTGATGGAGTCTTTAGGGTTTTCTATATATAGTACCATGTAATCTTCAAACAGCAACAGTTTTACTTCCTACTTTCCAATTTGGATGCTTTTTATTTCTTTCTCTTGTATAATTGCTCTGGCTAGAACTTCCAATATTATGTTGCAAAGAAGTGGCAAGAGTGGGCATCCTTGTCTTATTCTTAATCTTAGAAGAAAGGCTTTTATCTTTTCACCATTAAGTGCAATATTAACTGTGGACTTATCATATATGACCTTGATTATGTCAAGGTTTATTCCTTCTATACCCACTTTGTTCAGAGTTGAGAGTTTATCATAAATGAATATTGAATTTTGTCAAAAGCTTTTTCTGCATGAAATGATACGATTTTTTCCCTTCATTCTGTTAATGTGGTGTATCACGCTGACTCATGGACATCGAACCATTCTGACATCCCTAGAATACCACTTGATCATGGTGTAATGATCATTTTAATGTATTGCTGAATTCAGTTTGCTCATATTCTGTTGAGGATTTTGCATCTACGTTTATCAAGGATACTGGCTTTAATTTTCTCTCCTTGTGGCATCCTTACCTGGTTTTGGTGTTAGCATAATGACAGCCTCATAAAATGCATTGGGGAGAGTTCTACCCTTTTTTATTTTTTGGTAGAATTTGAGAAGGATTGGTATCAATTCTTCTTTGAGAGTCTGGTAGAATTCACCAGTGAAGCTATCTGGTCCTGGACTTTTGTTTGTTAGGATTTTTTTTTTTCATTATGGATTCAATCTCTTAATTAGTAATTGGTCTATTTAGAGTTTCTATTTCATTATAAATCAGTCTTCGTAAATTGTATGTTTCTAGGAATTTAGCCATTTCTCCTAGGTTGCTTAATTTGTTGACACAAAATAATTCATAGTAGTCTCTTACAATCCCTTGTATTTCTGTGGTATCAGTTGTAAGGTTTCCTCTTTCATTTCTGATTTTACTTTGGTGGGGGGTTCTCTCTCTCTCTCTCTCTTTTTTTCTTGGTGAGTCTACCTAAAGGCTTGTCAATTTTGTTTCTCTCTTCAAAGAACCAGCTCTTAGTTTTATTGATCTTCTCTATTGTTTTTTTTTTAGTCTCCATTTATTTCTGCTCTAATCTTTATTTCCTTCCTTCTACCAACTTCGCACTTCTTTGTTATTCTTTTTCTAGTTTCTTGACGTATACAGTTAGGTTGTTTATTTGAGACTTCTTGTTTCCTGAGGCAGGCATTTATTGCTATAAATTTTCCTCTTAGAACTGCTTTTGCTGCATCCCACAAATTTTGGTATATTTCCATTTTCATTTTCCTCAAGGTATTTTTTGATCTCTCTTTTGATTTCTTCTTTGACCCATTGGTTGTTCAGTAGCATATTGTTTAATATCCACATATTTGTAGGGGCACCTGGGTGGCTCAGTTGTTAAGTGTCTGCCTTCAGCTCAGGGCTGATCCCGGCGTTATGGGATCGAGCCCCACATCAGGTTCCTCCTCTGGGAGCCTGCTTCTTCCTCTCCCACTCCCCCTGCTTGTGTTTCCTCTCTCACTGGCTGTCTCTATCTCTGTCAAATAAATAAATAAAATCTTTAAAAAAAATCCACATATTTGTGAATTTTCCAGTTTTCATGTAACTAATTTCTAATCACATACTACTGCGGTCAGAAAAGATGCTTGATATGATTTCAATCCTCTTAAGTTTATTAAGACTTCTTTTGCAGCCTAGAAGATGATCTATCATGGAAAATGTTTCATGTGAATTTGAGAAGAATGTGTATTCTGTTGCTTTTGGGTGAAACATTCTGTGTGTATCTGTTAAGTCCATCGGTTTAACACGTTAAGAACTGATGTTTCCTTATTGATTTTCTGACTGAATGATCTATCCAATGATGTAGTAGGATATTAATATCCCCTACTATAATTATATTGCTGCCTATTTTATTTCTCCCTTATGTCTGTTAATGTTTGCTTTATATGTTAACGTGCCTCTATGTTGGGTGCATAAATATTTACAAAAAGTTATATCCTTTTATTGGATTGATCCCTTTATCATTATAACACTCATCTTTTTCTCCTATTACAGTCTTTGTTTTAAAGTTTATTAGTCTGATATAAGAATAGCCATTCTAGCTTTCTTATTGTTTCCATTTGTGTGAATTTTCTTTTTCCATCCCTTTACTTTCAGTCTGTGTGTGTCCTTATATCAGAAGTGAGTCTCTTGTATACAGTTTTTAAGATGAATTTTTTTCACCCATTCAGCCATCTTTTGATTGGAGAATTTACTCCATTTACATTTAAAGTGATTATTGATAGTTATGTACTTATTGCCGTATTGTTAATTATTTACGAACTGTTTTTGTAGTTTCCCTGTGTTCCTTTTTTCTTCTATTGCTCTCTTCCTTGCTGCTTTGATTACTTTCTTCAATAGCATACTTATATTTTTACCCTTTTATTTTTTGTGTATTTACTATGGGTTTTTGCTTATTGGTTACCATGAGGCTTACATTAACAACTTGTTTTCTATAACAGTCTATTTTAAGTTGATAACAACTTAAGTTTGATCCCATTCTAAAGCTCAACAGTTTTACTACAGCACTCCATGCTTTATGTTTTTGATTTCACATTTTACATGTTTTTAACTTGCATATGTCTTCATTAATTATTGTAATCAGTTACTTTTACATTTGTCTTTTAACCTTCTCCATAAGGGATTAATCCATTCCTTTACTATATATTACATTTCTAGTAAGATTTATTCATTCATATGTACTCTTATTACTAATTAGTGCTCCTCCCCACTCCCCCAGCTGGAAGGAATCTCTTTAACATTTCTTGTAAGGCCAGTTTAGTGGTGATAAACTCCTTTCTCTTTTGCTTTCCTGGAAAACTGTTTATCTCTCCTTCAATTCTGAATGATAACTTTGCAGAGTAAAGTATTTTTGATTGGAAGTGTTTTTTCTTTCAGAATTTTGAATATATCTCACTACTCCCTTTAGGCCTGCAAAATTTCTGCTGAAAAATCTGCTAATAATCTTCTGGGGGTTCCACTGTACATAACAAGTTGATTTTTTCCTTACTGCTTTTAATATTCTTTGTCTTTAACTTTTGACATTTCAGTTACAATGTATCTTGGTATGGGTCTCTTTGGGTTCACTTTATTTGCAGATTGGTGGGTCTCCAGGATCTGGATGTCTGTTTCATTTCCCAGGCTAGGGCAGTTTTCAGCCCCCTTCACTCTTCTCCTTCTGGGATCCCTGTAATGTTATGCAAATGTTAGTCCTTTTGATGTTGTCCCATAAGCCTCTCAGGGTATCCTTACTTTTTTTCATTCTTTTCTCCTTTTGCTGCTTTGATTGAATGAGTTCTACCACTTTGTCTTTTAGTCGACACATCATTTCTTCTCCTTCATCTAGTCTGCTGTTGAACCTCCATTAGTGTATTTTTCAGCTTAATTATTGTATTCTTAACCTCTGTGACTTTTATTAGGTAATTTCTTATATATTTTTCATCTCTTTATTGAAGTTGTCACTGTGTTTATGCATTCTTCTCCCCAGTTTGGTGAGTATCTTTATGACCATTACATTGAACACTTTATCAGGTAAATCACTTATCTCCATTTTATTAAGGTTTATTTCTGAACTTTTATCTTATTCTTTCACCTGGAACATATCCCTCTGTTTCTTCATTCTCTTTATTCTGAGTTAGTTTCTATACAGTAGATGAAACAACCATCTCTCTCAGTCTTGAACAGGTGGCCTTATGTAGGAGATAAACTTTGACGTTTTACCCTGCCTTTGCTCTTTGTTTTCTCTCAAACCTCTGTGCTGTTCAAGTAGCCTATTATATTTTTAATAGCTCCCAGTAGTTGAGGATGGGCCAAGACCTGCCAATGACCCCAAGGGTAGGATCTCAGCACCTAGTCAGGCCATTTGAAAGTGAGACCCTTCCGCAGTAGCTTTTAAAAGTATGCAAAAATACATATTACTGTGAGATTGATAGTGTAAGTCCCACTGCCGTGGTAATCTGGTGGTGTTCCATGGGTTGCAGTCACAAAAACTGGGGCTCCAGGTAAGCATACAAGCTCTTTTCTGGGAGATAATGGCATGAAGTTCATGGTCCCGGGGTCCTGGGGTCCTGGGTTTGAGCCCCACATTGGGCTCCCTGCTTAGCAGGAAGCCTGTTTCTCCCTCTGCCTGCTGCTCCCCTTGCTTCTGCTCTCTCTCCCTCTCTCTCTCAGTCCCTCTCTATCAAATAAATAAATAAAATATTAAAACAAAACAAAACAAAACAAAACCTAAGCGTTGGCTGAGTGACAACTACACACCAGAGAAACAAGAAGAAAACCACATCAAAACAGGTAGGAGTGGCTGGGACACAGTCTTGCCTTAAACCACACCCCCAACCTAGCAACCCACAACTCTGAAAAATCTCAAAACTGAGAGCTTCTTCTTAAGGAGCAAACGGTTTGAATCTCACATTGAACACCTCAACTTTTAGGACCTGCACCAGAGAAACAAGCCCCAAAAACATCTAACTTTGAAAACCAACGGGTTTCATATCCTGAGACTCACAAGACTGTAGCAATCGGGAGACAGGTTTTAAAGGGCCCGCATGGTCAGACTTACCTACTCCAGGGCCCAATTCAGAGGGAGCTGATTATTCCCACACTTAAAGTGAAGAAGGCTCACCTACTTATATTAAAGCATGGGCCTTAGGGGCAGGCATCTAATTTGGTATACATATCTAGGAGCCTGCTGGAACACTTTCTGGGGTGAGAGACTGTTGGATGCCATCTTCATGCTTTCCCTTTCTCATGTTTCAGAGCATCAGTATCTCCGGGAAGAGAAGTTTTACATGTGTCTGGTGCCATAATCTTTGTGGTTTCTACCTAGGGGACACATGTTAACTGCCTGGCTCTGGAAACCAGGGGAGCCTGTGTTCCTGGTCCCATGGAACTATAATAATTGGTGCCACTCAGAAAGGCGCTCACACCCCAGTCTGGCACCCTAATTTTTGCAGCTGCTACCAGGAGATATCTCTACATCACCTGACTCTGGCAGCCGATGGGGCTTATGCTAAGGGGTCCCATAGGACTGTTATCACTGGAGAAAGACTTCTTAAACAGCTACCACCCCAGGGCAGAGCAAAAGGCAACAGACCTAAGAGCTCTGTCATACTAGGAAGAGGGCTAATCATCATGGCTGTGGCCTGAGGGGCAAGCTTCTAATTAAATACTCATCTAAGGGCTGACTGAAATCCTTTCCAGAGACTTCAGATGTAGGTACTGTCTTCACACTCTCTGTTTGTTTCATCCCAGACTGCTATCGTCTCCTGAAGGGAGATTTCCATGTGATTGGTGCCCTGGTTTTCATATCTGGTGCCCCAGTTTTTGCAGTTGCTGCTCAGAGTTTGCCCCTTAATCACCTGGCTCTGGTAGCCATGGGGGCTTACAAACCTGGGTTCCACAAAAGTGTGGCAACTGGAGAGATGGTTCTTGGTAGGCTGCTACCCCCAGGGCACTGCACAGATTGCAGACTGGGGCACACCTCTCAGTAACTATCTGTGACAGAGGCCTCTTTGCCTGCCACTGATTTCACAGTACTTTGTTGATTCCTGTCCTTAGTCAATTTGTTTCATCTTTTAGTTCCTAATTTTGATTTTTTTTTCCCTTTCATTATCTCATCAGTTAATCTTCTTGGCTTGTTTTGTTCATAAAATCTAATTTCTAAAGTTTTGATTGTCAACAAGTTTTTTTTTTAATTATTTAAATTGGGAGAGAGAGAAAGAGAGAGAGAGAGTGAGAGAGGGGGCAGAAGTAGAGGGAGAGAAGCAGACTCCTTGGAGAGCAGGGAGCCTGACTCAATTTGGGGCTTGATCTCATGACTCTGAGATCATGACCCGAGATCATGACCTGAGCCGAAATCAAGAGTTGGATGCCTAACCATCTGAGCCACCCAGGTACCTCTGGTTGTCAACAGTTTAAAGACGTTTTTTAAAACTCTTCCAATGAATTTGCAACATTTTTAATCTCTTAGTTCTACAATTAAGCCTTACTTCTACTTCTTAAGCAATCTGGTTAAATGAGAATTTGTGCAGGGTCTATGGAATGCCATAGCTTTTCTCTAATTCTTTTCCAGTAGCTAAGTTCTACCAGTGTTTTGAAAACCTCTCTGACATAAAAATGCATTTTGCCTCCAGTCCAGTTAGATTAGAACAATAATTTCAAACCACATATTTCTTCTTGACATAGAAAGAATATTTTTTCTTTGAGAAACAATGAATCAAAAAAAGCTTAAAATCTGTTTTTAGGTTCAACCTCATTGGGTTATTTTGATACAAAACAATTGACATACTTCTACCTCATTCCTCTCATTTTTGCTGTTTTTCTAATTTGTACCATAATATTAGCTTAGCTAATTTCCTTTATTTTTATTTTATTTTATTTTTTTTACTTATTTGAGGTATAATTTATCAACAATACAAATTTCCAGTGATGTTTACTTGCTGCTTAAAGTCTAACATCCATCAAGTATAATTTTCTTTAACTTCATTTAGCATTTCTGCTAGTAGCACAGCTGGTTAGGGCACATTTTCTTAGTTTTCTTTATCTGAAAATGACTTAACCTCACCTTCATTCTTGAAGAATATTCTCAGTTGATGTAGAATTCTGATTATCAGTTTTGTTCTTTAAGTATATTAAAGATGTTGTTCTCTTTCAGGCTCCATACTTTCTGATGAGAAGCTTGTGGCCATTCAAGTCTTTATTCTGCTGTATGTAATCTTGGCTCCTATTCTTTGCTACTTTCAAAAATTTTCCTTCATCTTCAGCTTTCAACAGTTTCACTTTAATGTATCTAGGCATGGTTTTCTTCCTATATTTGCTGCCTGGTGATTTGAACTTCTTAAATTTATAAATTTATATCTTTACCTAATTTGGGAAAATATTACACATTTCTTCTCTTGAATTTTCTTTTAATTTACCTCTTTCTGCTCCTTCTGAGATTCTAACTACCTTTATGATATTGCCCCACAGAATCCTGAGGCTCTTCTATTTTTACAATTTTTCCCCCTATTTATTAGATTGGATTTCTTTTGATTATCATGTCCACAGGTTGTTTCTTCTGTCACTTTTGTTCTGTTATAAAGCCCTTTCAGTGAATTTTTTTTAAATTTCGCCCATTACATTTTTCCTTGAAAAAATTTCCTTTTGTTTTTTACGTTTCCCATTTCTCTATTTTCCATCCATTACTTAATTTGTGAATATTTTCCATTGTCTCCCTTAAATGTAATTAGAATATTGCTTTTAAATCTTTGGGTAATAATTACAACATCTGGGTTATCGCAAGGTTGGGCCCTGTTCACTGCTTTTCTCTGAGACTTGGTCACATTTTTTCTGGTTCTGTGTATGTTGACTAATTTTGGATTGTATTTGGGAATTGTGAATATTACACTGTGGAGACTCTGCAATCTGTTATATTTTCTGAAGAGTGTTAGATTTTCTAAAGAGCTTATGCATGTGAAGAAACAGTCCAAGATTGCAGAAAGGACCAGCAGAAAGCACAAGAGGGAACAGTACCTGATGCCCATGCAGGGCTTAAAATAATACTTCTACCTATAAGTCAAAATGAAAAACCATATAATTCATAGGGCAATGACTACAGTAGTCAAAAGGGTCTTGCCTCAGTAATGGTAAATAATTAGCCCTGCACTGAACACTGCTCTGATCTCACGTACCAAATCTTCAAAATGAAATGCATAAAGATTAAACTGTTTCCAAGTTACTTAACCGTGCCCTATGACAAAATGCAAGAATATTTGTAGAAATACAAAATATCCAGTTCAATAAGGTAAAATTCAATGTCTGTTATCTAATGAAATATTACCAGGGACACAAAGAAGCAGAAAAATATGACCCATAGGGAGAAAAACCAATCAATTAAAATGATCTTAGAACTGACACAGCTGTTAGAATTAGCAGATATAAATATTAAAATGTGTTTTATAATTGAGTGCAATATGTTCAAAAATTTAAGTATAGGCATGGAACATATAAAAAGGACTGAAGTGAAGCTTCTGGAAATGAGAACTACAATGCCTGTTATAGAGAATATAGGAATAGCAGATCAGATATTGCAGAAGAAAAAAAAATAGTGAGTTTGAAGATATAGTAATAGAAACTATCCAAAATGAAACAGAGGAAAACACAGATTGCTGGAGCTCCCTCTGTGCTTCTCTGTCCTCTTGGTTACTCTGTTCTGCAAACCCCAGCCTCCTTGGTCTCTCCAGATTCTCAGCCCACCTTCGCAGCTCAGAGAATCCTCTAGACTCTACTTTAGTTACCCCCTCTTTGTTCTAAGGTCTGGAAACTCTCCCAAAGCAGGAATCTGGGAGATTTTAGAGAATTATAGAGAATGCCTTATTTGTTTCCCATCTCTCAGAGATCAATGTCTTGCATTGCCTGATGTCCAGAGTCTTGAAAAACATTGTTTTATATAGTTTGTCCAGTTTTCTGGTTGTTCCAGGTGGTAGGGTAAATTAAGTCCCTGTTATTACATCTTGGCCAGAATTAGAAGTAAATTACATGGCATTTAAAATTTTTTTTTTGCTATTGAGATATCTGTAATTGTGAGTTCGATAAGTGAAGTTAAATATTTCTTAAGTACCATAATAGTGACAATAATCCCTTGTTACATGGACATTCTTGGATTGCAGAAGTTTTTGATTAGATAGTACCTGGGTAGGCGAGAAGAACCAGACTCTTTTCTCTTTAGATGGAAACCGCAAATTTCCCTGGAATTGTTCTTTGTTTTGTAAAGAATCATTTGAGTAGTCTCTTTCAATTTCAGCTAGGTAAAGACAAATAAACTAGAAACTTCCTGTTGACTCAACCTCCGGGTTTAACTGATGTCTTTCCTGAACAATTGTTGGATTGTGTATGTAAACCAAAGAAGTGTGTAATCTTGGGGTTCCCACGGACATCATCACAACCTCTCTAGATATCTTCATGTTTGAGGGCATCCTTGCAGCAGTAAGAAAGGTCATGTATGTTGGGTGGGTGGGACCAGTATTAAAAAAGCAAAATCATGTTGCAGTGACAGAAGAAATGGCAGCAAGAATTAGGACCCACCAGTGACTGGATTGTGTTTTCTAGTTCATTTTCTCCAAATTTATAAACAGAGGTGGGAAATTAGATTAGTATTCTCTTAAAGAGGGAGAATTTATTTTCTATTATTTTGGAGAATATCTTAATTTCTTTTAAAAAATGAAAGAATGGTGAGTGCACTAGTGGAGACTATAACACTGTGTATGTATAATACATCTTGTGGAGTTTTGTAAATTTACTAAAAAAATGAACTTTACCCTAAAAGAAATTGTGTTTTCTCAAGAAAAATTTGGTGTTATTTTATTGGAATAATTTTCTTCAGGTTGTGCTAATTAGACTGATTTAGTCTAATTTTTTTAGACTGAAACTCATTTTTTATCTCCAAAGTTATAGGATGTATTGTAAGAACATATGGGGAAGAAAAAAGCAAAGGGAGGTCTTCAAAAGGCTGTCTCCAGCAAAAGAGTAGCTTTCACTTCTCGGGTAAGTTGGTCCATGCTCTAGTGTTCTATTGACCGATTTTTTGTGATGTTTCTAATTTATCCAGTCCTGGGCAAGGTTACTACTCAGGATTTTCTTGCCATTGGCTCACCCACAGACAGCCACCACTGACACAGACACCAGTTGTGGTCCATTTAGTTGAAATCATATGTCAGGATATTGACTCCAAAGTTACAAAGCATGATCACTTAAACAAAAGGAAATAAGTGTGACTGATTTTTGCAGATGCAGTTTGGGGCCTGGCTGACATTCAATCTTTTTTTTTTTTTTTTTTTTTAATATAAGGGTTATAGCTATCTACCTTCATTGCTGATTTAGTAAGAGAAGGGAAACTAGTAGAATTTTAGAGGTTCCTGGGTGTATTTTGGGACTTAATATTTTAGAAGGCAAGTTCATCTGTTGCACCAGCTTTCTGTCTGGCTTTGAATCTTGATTCTTTTTTTTTTTTTTTTAAGATTTTATTTATTTATGTGACAGAGATAGAGACAGCCAGCGAGAGAGGGAACACAAGCAGGGGGAGTGGGAGAGGAAGAAGCAGGCTCTCAGCAGAGGAGCCCGATGTGGGACTCGATCCCTGAACGCCGGGATCACGCCCTGAGCGGAAAGGCAGACGCTTAACGACTGCGCTACCCAGGCACCCCTGAATCTTGATTCTGCAATTTATTATCTGTATGACCTTGGCCAAATTATTTTACCTTATCACGTATCAAATAGGGTCTAATGCTATCTGCTTTATGGAATTATTGTGAGAATGAAATGAGTTAATGATCACCAGTTAAGAAACATAAGCTATTTTGTTATTATTATTATCATTTCCACATAAGTTTGGGAAATGTATTTTAAGTTTCCTTACAACCAACCCAGAATTGGCAGTTTTCCAGAAGTTTGTAAAGTTTATAAAAATAAATCCCTATATTTAATGTGTATGTATATATTTCACACATATATTTTGGTATCTTTATCTACATCCAAACATATCTATTTCTTTATTGATATCTTCATCTCAGAATTATTTTGAAAGTCTTTGAAAGGGAGAAGCAGCTGTGTTTTATTAACATATTCACAATGCATAACACAATGTTTTTAAAATATAGTAGGTGCTCGATACATAGTAGTTGAATTTAAATGAAAAGAAGAAATGTTTTGAGTCTTTGTTTTCTCCTGCTTGTAGGGGCACCTCTACTACGGAGCGCTGAGTATCAACTTGGAAACAGAAGTTCTTCTTTTGAGGCTTTTGTTTACCAGCTGTGTGCCACGAGCCACTTAGTCTCTCTGAGCTCATTTCCTCATCTTCACAGTGGAGAACTAATACCCTATATAATCATGGGAAGGATTAAAGTGAAATTAAATGCATATAGAGCAACCCACATGTGACGTATGGTTATTGTTATTTTGTTACAAATTATTGCCTTTTCTTTTGAATTCCAGTTTTTTGGAAGATGTGAGGAAATGTTGCAAGCTTCTAAATATTTCTCGAATTTCCAGGGCCAAGGAACCTCTCAGTCAGGGCACTTTCTTACTTTCTGTTGTTTGCCTGACCTGTGGCCTCTCGCTTCCTGGACTTAACCCTCCAAGCATGACTTAATACAGCTGAGATCCATTTCTAGATCTTACATATCTCTATACCACCCACCACCACCTAAGTTTATATTTTTCTCTTTGAAAGCAACATAGACCCAAAGAGATATGACCAATAATTCTGTGGTCCTCACTTTATATAGATCCTGTCTTACCTCTTATAGTGTCATTCTTTGTCTAGCCTGGGACAGACAATCCTCATTTCATTTCAGTCTGGGTACCGCAAGTGGCATGAAAGATACATTCTGAATGGCATCTGGTCCCATTACAAAAAGAACAAATAAAATATATCTAGCCAGTTACATATGCCACAAAAAAGGACAGGATATTTCTCAGGCAACGCTCTTTTTGTCACTCTCTAATGTGGTTTTTATTGCACATTATTTTTCTCAGTTGTAATCCATTTGAGCCTTTGCCACTATGAAAAGATCAACTGTCATGGCATACATTTTTTAATACTGTAGTGTGAGGGGAAAACTCACAATGCTAGACTTCTGCATTGAAACTTGGAACAAAGAAAACAATAGAAACTATTTTACTCTTCTTATATATTATAAATCAGTCCTCTGTCTCAGAACACAGTGCTTTTTTGTAATTCATTTTGGAAGTTGATTCAGTTAATTGTTGCTACTCTGAAATTACCTGATATATTTTCTGTTGGTGGATTTAAAAATATTGTCACTTGCCTGCAAATTTGCAGGACAGACAGAAGGGTTGGCTGAAGATGGTCACTGAGGCAGTAGACATAATGGGTATCTAATGACAGTAATTTTGACTAAGAAAGAACATGTATTCTTTCTTGAGTAACTTGAGAGATTGCTTGCAACTCCAAGACGTAAGTGAACATTGAATTTATGGCTACCACAGGTCCATCCGGAAGGGGAAATGACCTCCCTAGAAGCTTAGGGGAAATGGTTTTCTGGCCTTTCCTTTGTTTTCGAAAATAACTCAATTTAGAGCTTTCCAGTAAGGTTCACACTAATTAGGGAAGAGGAATGGAATCTTAGCCTACATATAGGACAAGTAAGTCAATGAATATTAACCTCTGATTATTCTTTAGAAATTAAATTAGTAATTTATTTGGTATTGTGTGCACATAATAATAAATTGTATATTTCTGTATATCTGAGCTGGCATTAAGCAGAACTTTGCATTATTAAGTTTTTAGTAAACAAATTTTTAAAAAAAGATGGCTTAATCTTGATGGCTTCATGTGCTTCATTTTAGGATTGTAAATCTGCTATGAGGGTATATAAAATTTTACTAAGTTTTCCTCGGATTTCATCAACATTTACCTCCGGGGCATAAGATTTACTCTGTGACTCTGAATATTGAAATTGGATTTTTAAGTTGAAAAATAGCCTATGAGGAAATGGTTAATCACTTTTATTAATTCTTTTCAAGTGACTATTAGAGAAAATATTTTTTAAAAAAATTGTACACAGATATCCTCAGGATGTTCATATATCACATTTTTATAACATCCCAGAAATACAACTCTATCCCATGATAAGGAGATCATAGAAAAAAAAGTCCTATTTTTTTCATATGGCTTATAGGAAATCATAATATACATTTTTGTACCACAGCAACTACTTTGAGAATTTTAATATAGAACCAAATAAACTCAGCTTTTCAATGGACCGACCTATCATAAAGAGACCCAAGTGGATCTTTCAGTGAGGAATTTAAGTGCCATTTGGAAGAGGGCATTTAATGTTGGTTGCCTGTGGATTCAATCTAAACTACCAGTTCCTCCTATGCGACTTCGTGCTTTTCAGACCTCCTTATTTGCTGTCACTAGTATCAGAAATCTAACTCAGAAATGCCCGCCCATCTCCTAATGGCAAGGCAAGGCATCATCAGGGGCATTATCCTGTGCACTGTGTATTGTTCTTTTGCAAATGAAACATTAGACTTTATAGACTGATTTGATAAAAAGCATTTAGCAATTGTTACTGGTTTTAAAGACAGTCTTAGAAATTCTAGATTCAGATTCAGATATGTGGAGATTTGTAGGTCAGTTTATAATGATTTATTCTTTCAATGATTTCTGAGATAAGAGCTGGGTATAGGCCAGGTTCCACAATTGAAACTGTGAAGTAAATCAACATTTAGTGCCTGAGGGATTTTCAATTACCTTTTAGCCATGCACTCTTGGATAATTGCAAAGTAAATAAATCACCTGGTACCCCCATATGCTCAGGGTCCCCAAGCTCAGAGCTAATGCCATTCTTTCTAATGAAGCTTGGGCTTTTTACCAATTAATTGTCTAGCGATCATGACCATCTTTTTAAAACCTTTTCTGAAGGACACAGTTATTTTAAAAAGATACCATGGTACTCATACTATACATGACTCTTGAGAAACACTGGGGAGATGCATATGATAGCCTTTGCTAAATATAAAATAGTATAAGGACGTAAGGATCTATTGTTATAACTTGAAATTGCTATGGTTAATATTTAATTTCAATCACTTATGAAAACATGAAAGCCACCTGCCTGGTTTGGAACCTATAGGCTATTACTGACCTGGATCTGTCCCAGAGTAGAGAGAGTAGAGTCTTATTAAAGACCAGGCCTGCCAGGCAAAAAGAGAGGAGGAAATAGAAGCTACTCTGGTTGAAGAGCAGCAGTGCAACTTCTCCCTGCAGCCCTGCTTATGCATGTGCTGTCAAGCACAGCCACTCACAGGCATTGTGCTATGTAGTTATTTACTAGTTGATTGACTGCTAAGTTAAATAATTCCTTTTCAAAATAAATTTTTAATTTTTTTATACTTTCAGTTTTCTGCCAAGATTTCCCATTCTGTCATCTTTTCCTACAAAGTCTTTAACATGTTTGTAACAGATGTTTTAAAGTTCTTGCCTGCTAATTCAAACAGCTGGGCTATTTATGGCATGGCTTCTACTGATGCTCTTTTTCTCCTGATGATGGGTCAGATTTTCCTGCTTATTTGTATGTCTAGGATTATTTGACTATATATTAGATATTGTGATTGTTATGTTGTAGAACTCTGAATTTTGTTATCTTTCGCTAAAGGTGTTGAGTTTTGTTCTGCTGGGCAGTTAAATTGTTGAACCATCTTGACCTATGGATTACTGGTTTTAGGTCATGTTATTGTGGTTTCCATTATTTTTATACTTAGTTCTAGACATAGTCCTTAGTCTTGCTCTTATAACTAAGGTATGGCCCTTCTGAGGTCTTTACCAAACTTGATAAAACTTAAAAACCAAACTATGCATCCCCAGAATTACATGGCTAATGAAATAGTGTCTACCTACTGTTGTCTTTTGTGTTCTTTTTTTAATTTTTAGGTCTTTTGGGTTCTGACTTATATCATATATAAGCAGCTCCATAGTCAGCCAATAATTTGAAAGAACTTTTATGCAGATTTTATACTTCCCCTCTGTGGCTACCTCCTTTCCAGAATTTTCCTGACAGCCTAATCTCTCCTCAGCCTATTAGGGCTGCTGCTTTCTGTCAGAGCTTTATTACGCTGACTCCATGGCAAACTGGGAAGGGTCCTCAGGGGAACAGTGGTTAAATGTGGTGCTCATTTAATTTGCTTCCCTTCTTTCAAGGATTGTATCCCCTCTAGTATTGTGTGTGTGTGTGTGTGTGTGTGTGTGTGTGTACATATATATATACACGCTTTATACATATTGCTTGTATATATAATAAAATTTTTTCTCAGATTTTATATTAATTATCATGAGCGCATTAGTCTGAGGCAAGCTATTCTTCCATTACTAGAAAAGAAATGTAAACTTTAAAAAATTAATATTAATTATACATAGACATGCAGAGGGTGAACAGGTCCATGTAAATGTTAGTCATACAATGCTTTTGCGGGGGCATTTTATTAAACATTTATTAAGTGCTTACACTATGCTGGATGAAGTGTTATATTTATTGAATGATGTTTAAAAAATTATCAAACATTTAGAGTAGAAGGAAAAGTACAAAGCATCACTATATACCTATCAAATGACTTCAATAGTTATTAACACATAGCTGATCTTGTTTCTCCTATAGCTTTACTCAGTCTTTTTGTGCCATTGAATTATTTTAAAGTAAATTCAAGAGTGTATCATTGAATTTGCAAATACTTCAATATGAGTCTCTAAAATACAAGGGATTCTGTTTCACTTATTACTAACATAAAATATTATTAGGTTTAAAATTAACAATAATTCCTTAATGTTATCCAGTGTTCAATTATCCTCAATTTTCAGTTCGTTTTTTTCTTAGTTTTCCTCCCACCTTCTATATTTTAATCCATTGGTTATCTCTCCCTTTTATTTTCCTTGCAAATTGTTTATGAAGAAACTTTCCTACTGCCACTTAACACATTCTTCTGTCCTCGTATATTTTGCAAACTTAGAGGAAGACCTAGAGGGGTGAGCAGATTAAGGTCAAATTTTGGCAGAATATTTTATGAGAATCATTATGTGTTTTCTTTTTTGCACTATATCAGGAGGTCTGTACTTTCTAGGTGACTCTTTCTTTATGGTATTAATTTTGGTAAGTAGGATCAGGTATTGTCAGCCTGATTCATATACTGTAGAATGTCTCAGTAGCTTTTGATCCAATTAGCAACCATTAACAATCACTGCCTAGGAGTTACTTAATTTATTCTTGCCTAATTTATTCTTCATTCAAGTACCAAGGGCCAAAAAAGTTATACTGATGTCGTACCTTACATACAATGACAGACTCTGTGATTGTTGGCATCAAAGTCTCTTCACTCTCATTCACCTTTTCCCTGATTTCCTCTACTAGAAAGTTTGACAGACTAGAAGATTGTCTTTCCTGGATTCTCTTGTACTTAGGAGTAGCAGTCTTCATAATAGCCTGCCCTTGAAACTGACAGACGCCGCCAACTATAGTTGATGACATCACAAGCCCCCAGACAACTGGCTGGCTCCTCTCAGAGGCAGATGTTTCATGACAAGAACTAAAATCATAACTTGTCATGGAGTTTTTGGACAATCGCGAACCCTGAGGACTGAATTATGAGGCAGTATATGAATTTCGCAAACTGTTGCTGTTTAGAATTTCTCAACTTTCTACGGTGAGAGGTCTTGGTCAGTGCTGCTGGGAAAATGGACTGAGTCGATTGTGGAATATTCCTTGAAATCTAAAATTCCTTAAAATGTTCTTCAATGGCTGTGCAATGTCTACATTATTTCCTCTCCTCCCAACTTGTTCTCCCTCTTTCCTATCTAGACCATACATTTGTCATGTTACCCTAATGTTCAAAACCATTTGTGATTCCCACCACTTACATAAGGAAACCCCCATATCCTCACTGTAAAATTGAAGTCTCTCCACAGTTAAGTCCCAGCCTAATCCTTCTTTCACTTTGCCTCTATCTATGTTTTCCTCTCTAACCATCTGATTCTCTTGAAAGTACTCTGAATATGCCATGCTATGCCATGGTGTGTTTGACATACCCTTCCCAATATTTAGTTTCTATTTATGTCTTTTGATTATTCTGGGCTCAACTTAATTTTCTTCTACGTTCTTAAAGTCTTCTCAGGCTACAATGATCTTTTTCTCCTTTGGACTATATGGGTTTGTTCCTAACGTTACGGCATATAATCTCACGCAAGCATATAATATATGTAAACTTGTTAGCACTGTACAGGATAGGAAAGAAGAAAATGAAGTGTCTTAAAATGTTATTTGCTTTTGAATATGTATATTTTAAATCTCCTTACCAAGTACGTAAGTATTTTGAAGTTTTTGTGTATCTTATTTTTTCTGTATACTCCACAGCGTACAGCACGGCATAATAAATGCTTGGTAGATAACAAATGAATTCTCAAGGACAGCGGTTTTTACAGTGGAGTTCAGTGAATCTTACAGGTCAAAAGAGAGAGTTCAAAATAATTTTAATAATAATATTAAGATATCACTTGCCTTTTTCATGTTCATCACAAGTGTACTATGGAATTTTCCAGAGGTTATATAACTAGTGATGTAGTAACAGAGTAAATGCATAAGCAGATATAAGAATCTAATAGTCTTCTTTCTATTATCTAGACATTTCAGAGATTGGTAAAAATCTAAAGTAACACTTTTCTCACTATTTTTGGTTTTGGATTATAAAGTTATTTTTCATAAAATATGACATTTAGAGTAACATGTAATGGGCTTATTATGATTATCTTTAAATACATAAATAAATATATAATTTTAATTTTTCAATTCTCATTTAGATTATAGTAAATATTGATAGACATAATCCTATTAGCAAACTTTTTGAAATCCCTAATAATTTCTAAGAGTATAATGAGTGCAAAATGTAAGAGTCTCGTTGCTCAAGCAGAATTTATACTTTGCTGTAGATGTTCAATTTAGGAAGGAGAGAAGACACAAGACAGGGTGGAAAGGGGTGATGGAGATCAGTTCCTACTTATTGTTTAAGATAAATATTGTTTAATTCATTGGACAGAAAACTCAGGAGCTTTCCCTTGAATGAGGAGACAATATGGAAGTGAAAAGTCTTACATGTAGAGAAATTAAGTTTAGATATGTGTAAAATACTGCCTTCCTCAACAAAAACATGCCTACCATTTATTAAGTCATATGCTGTATATTTTAAGCTATTTCTATGGATTAGAAATTTACATGACTGATTTTCTGAACTCTGAAGATCCTGATTCCTATCTTTAAATTATTCTTACTGGTAACAGTTACACAATTCCTTTCATTTATCAGCTTCTTACACTATTTTGCCATTTCAAGAGCTGAAATATACTATTGTGTGCTTTTAAACACTGACACTGATAATATCTAACATTTGTTGAGTATATGGTATTAGCCAAGGATTCTTTAAGTTCTCTATACATAATAACTCATTCAGCCCCTAGAAAACTTGCATCATAATATATTCTTACTGTTCTCAATTTATAGATGAGGAATCCAAAGAATGTAGAGGTTCAATAATTAAGATTACTCAGCTAATAAATGACAGAACCAGCATTCATACACAGCAATCTGGCTCTGGGCCAATTTATCATAGAAACCTATCCTGGAGATTTAACAAATATTTAGTTTCTTCCTTTTAAAAAAAAGGCGTGGCAAGAGATTATCAAAATTTTCATTATAAACTCTTGAAATTTATAACATTGGAAGTCATTTCATTGTAATGATATCAAGTATTACAGACCTAGAATTAAGATATCATTAACAGGCGTACATTTTGCTCATTCAACCCCAGAATAGGTACTTTCAAATTTTATAGACTTGTTACAGACTATCTAAAATATGTATAAATTCCAAAACCCAGCCTCTAGAGTTGTCATAATTATTTCTAACTTCTCAAATTTTGTGTTAGGCTGTTAATGTGAGAAGCTGTGACTCAGTACTTGCATGAAGATGGGATAATTGGTAAATAAAGTTGGTATGGAGGGAAGTGAACAGGCTGAGAAGAGCTGGGGCAGGGACGATTGCATTATAGAAGAGCAAGTCTGGTTGTAAAACTGTGACCAGAATTCGGAGTCCAGAAAGGTTAAATGTGAATATCCATGTTCCTCACAGCTGCTGTAAAGACAAATTTAGGCTCTGGTACTGCCAGGATTTTGTTCTGGGGCAGGTCAGTGGTGAAGTCTTTTTACCATCCTGGAAATAGACAATGGGTAGAACCCTGCAGCTTGTGGCTTGCTATTCTGACCAAATGCTTATTTGTGTAATCAGTTCCATGCATTAAATTAATTGATTTGAAAGATTATACATCAGAATCTCCATTAATCAATACTACTCATCTTTTCACAAAGTTCATTCAATGAAGAAATGGCTTTTAATTTGTGAGTTATTACTTAGTGCTTCAGACATCTAGTTACTAATACCATGAGGCCACCAAATGAGCTCTATGTTTCAGCAGTGTTATAACTCCCCTTGGTCTTCCCCTTAGAAGTTCTCAAGGTGTAAAAATCCTGAGTGTGTAGTGTCTTTTGGCTCAAGACGTATGGGGAAGTCATTAGAGAGGGAGAAAAACTATGAGAGACTCTTAACTATAGGAAACAAACTGAGGGTTGCTGGAGGGGAGGTAGGTGGAGGGATGGGGTAATTGGGTGATGGACATTAAGGAAGGCACGTGATATGATGAGCACTGGAAGGTGCATGCAACTGGTGAATTATTGAACACTACATATGAAACAAATGATGTACTCTATGTTGGCTAATTAAATTTAAGTTAAAAACAAAAACAAAAACAACTCTGTGGGGGGCCAGAGAAGGGCTCATGGCTTTGCATGGGTGGGAAGGAGTATGATTTCTATCTTGTTCACTTCCTCCCTGTTGCCATGTGAAAATCTTGTTTGTGTAAAATCAGAGTTCCTAATGAGTTGTCAAGAGTTATATATTTCCATTTTCTGTCTTGGTCTTTGTGATTAAGCAGAATTTAAACGGACGGCATGTAGCATGAGGGGGGAAAAATCAAACAAAACCCCCCAAACAGATGAGAACTAGAAGAGAAAGAAACCCTTTGGTAATAGAACTGAGATGGAAATGCAGAGCTACGAACCACCTCCACTGTTAATTCCAGCTTAGCACCAGCCTGAAGACAGACCCGTCGAGGAGTTTGTCAACTCCAGGGAGAGTTTCAAGATGGGTTTCCAGGGCAACATACGGGAGAAAAACATATAGTCCTCTGCATCTTAAATACCTGTAAGAGGTGGCTACCTAGACTGGCATACCTAGAAAATTTTCTGATTACAGTTTCAACAGGAATATCTATGCTCTACCAATCAAGGCTGTGACCATTACTCCATTCCTCATATATTACTTTTATTAATATAATTAACCAATTTGAAATATCTTTATAGTCTTGATATACAGCTTTTTCTTTTTAAATTCCTACTTTTTGGCAAAATACTTATTCTTAGTTCAATTTCACAAGCAACAACTATTTCAAGAATGAAACTTTCTTTTTAAAATAAACACGTATACAAAGTTAGATATTTTATAAATTATATTTCTTCAATTTCAGATATTTAACAATTTAACAAACATACTTAATCTATTCTCTTTTGGAAAAAAAGTTGGTGTTTCCGAATAAACTGGAAAAGCTAATAAATCAATAATCTCCTTAGGTTTTTACTCTGTTGTCACAGCATCAGTATATTCATCATAGTTTAGGCGTAAGGAAATAGCACAATCAATATTCATAAACATGAAATGCAAAGACATATGCTTCTGTATTTAGAAGTGTCATTCTTAATTGCAAATATGCCAGCTTTATTGACATTGCCATTAATAGAATTTTTAAACAAATTTTAAAATGAAACTTACTTTGTGTTTCTAGAGTAAGTTTATAAAAACACCTTCACTAATTATATGTGTGATTTAAAATTGTCTCTACTATATATTTGACATACTCTTTTTAAAGTTTACAAAAAATGCCCCATTGTGCCTATTCATTGCTTAAACATTTTATCATCCACTTCCAGATTGAATCAACAACTCTAATTGTATTAACCACTCATTCTACCTTTTTTCTCCCTAAGCTTATATGTCACTTTGAAATTCTACTTTGTGACACTTAAATTTTTATTATGACTTACTTTTGTATGCTAGAGAAAGATGATTATATTTGCATATATTTAAGACTGAATCCTTACACTATTGTCCATGAGATATGGACCATCTCCAGAAAGGAATAAAAGCTAGTTTTTTTTTAAGTTAAAATGCAAATTTCTTTCTCAACCAAAATTGTGCTTTTTAAAGTATTGCTCATACTTTCTGATATTTGGCTGAAACTGTAGACAGAACTTGGACTTTAGTCTTCTGGAAGGTTATGGGGGAGAGGTCAGAGCTGTCAACCTGAGCAAGAGCTTGAGACCTACTTGAGGTACAAACTTTAAAACAGAGAGAGGCAGAAGCCTGCTACTGGTATTTTCAAAGTTGTACATTAGTCTGACCTCACAGATGAGGGCATTAGGCATCAAGTCCATACGTAAGATAGCTCCAAACCCCAACTCAGAGTAGAAGTTAAGATCCATAAGAAGACAATAAGATCTATTCATGGAATAAGCTATATCCTCAGCAACTTGTGCACTGCATAATTTGAGCAACTGTGTGAAGACACCCTGATGTACTTTAGGACTGTCTCAGATATTCACAGTGCCCCTAATACTTATACTTTCCACTCATATCCAGAAGTGCTTTTCCTTCTCCTTAATATCTCAGTTAAAAATCTTACTTTTTTTTTGTTAAGTTCCTTTAGACACCCAATTTAAACTAGATCCCTCTTATTCTCTCTCATAGGATCTTTTTCTTATCTCCTAGTGTATTTAATTTATAATATCTATATCTGTATATCTCTAACTATATCAATATACATAAATAAATATTTTTATTAGTCTCCATCGGTATGGTCACTATAGTGTTCTCCAAGTCTAGTAGAGTGCCTGGCCCATAAAGAACTATCAATAAGGACTGCATTTGTTAAATAAATAAATGTTAAATGAAAAAAATGCGCCATCTAAATAACTGGCAAGTGCATCAAGTAAACCAGATAGAATAGAGTATATAGCACCACTGGAAAGTTCGAATTTTCAGGAGTCCATTGATCCCCTAAAAGAACAAAGGAGGTGACTTTGAAATTGGGGCAGGACTAGCAATAAACAACTGCAATTTGAAATTAAAAATACAATACCATTTATATGGTGCCCTCAAAGATAAAATACTTAGGATGAAATCCAACAAAATATGTACAAGATTTACATGAAAAAAACTGCATAACTGTGATAAAGGAAATCAAAGAAGACTAAATGGATGGAGAGATATTCCATGTTCATGGATAGGAAGACTCAGTATTATGAAGGTGTCAGTCCTTCCCAACTTGATCGATGGATTCAATACATTTCTATCAAAATTTCAGTAAGTTATTTGTGAATATTGATGAACTGAATCTAAAGTTTACATAGAGAGTCATAAAACCCAAAATAGCCAACACAATATTGAGGAAAAAAAAACAAAGTTAGGGAACCGACACCACATGTCTTCAAGACTTACAATAAATAGCTACAGTAATCAAATCAGTGTGGTATTGGCAAAAGAACAGACAAGTAGATCAACAGAACAGAAGGTACAGAAATAGACCCACATGCATATAGTCAACTGATATATGACAAGGGAGTTAGGGCAATACAATGGAGAAAAGAGAGTCTTTTCAACCAATCGTGCTGGCACTGCAACAACTGGACATCTTCATGTAAAAAAACAAAAAAATGAATCAAGACGCAGACCTTAAAACCTTTATAAAAATTAACCCCCCAAAAAATCAAAGACCTAAATGTAATATTCAAAACTATAAAACTCCTAGAAGATAATACAGGACAAAACCTAGATGACTTTGGGCATGGTGATGACTTTTTAGATCTAATACCAAAGGTATGTCATGAAAGAAAGAGTTGATAAACCAGATTTTATTAAAATTAAAAACTTCTGCTCTGCAAAAGACAATGTCAAATGAGAAGAGAAGCCATAGATTAGGAGACGGTATTTGCAAAAGGCGCATCTGATAAAGAACTCTTATCTAAAATATACAAAGAACTCTTATAATTCAACAATAAGAACACACAAAGAAACGAATTAAAAAATGGGCCAAAAACCTTAGCAGACACCTTCATCAAAAAAGATATGCAGATGACAAACACATATATGAAAAGATACTCCTCATAACATGTCATCAAGGACATGCAAATTAAAACATGAGATATTACTATGCACCCGTTAAAATGCTCCAAATCTGGACATTGTCAGCACTAAATGCTGGTAATAACGTACAACAGAAGGGACTTTCATTCATTGCTGATGGGAATGCAAAATGGTACAGCCACTTTGGAAAAGAGTTTAGTGGTTTCCTACAAAACTAAACATACTCAGGCCATATGATCCAGCAATCATGCTACTTGATATTTATCTAAGAGAGTTGAAAAAGTATTATCCATGCAAAAATCTATGCACATATGTTTATTACAACTTTTTTCATAATTGCCAAAACTTGGAAGCAATGAATATGTCTTTCTAGGTGAATGGATAAATAAACTATGGTACATCCAGACAATGCAATATTATTCAAACACCAGAAAGAAATGAGCTATCAAGCCATGAAAACACATGGAGGAACCTCAAATACACATTACTAAGTGAAATAAGCCAATCGGAAAAGCTACAGAATTTATGATTCCAATTATATGGCATTCTGGAAAAGACAAAACTATAAAGATAGTAAAAAGATCAGTAGTTACCAGAGGTTTCTGGGGAGAGGGGAGGGATGGATAGGCAGAGCACAGAGGATTTTTAAGGCAGTAAAAATACTCTGTATGATAGCATGATGGATACATGTTATTATACATTTGTCCAAATCTATAGAATACACAATATCACGAGTGAACCATAATGTAAACTATGGATTTTGGGTGATTATGATGTGTTAACACATTATAACAAATGTACCACTCTGGTGGGGAATGCTGATAATGGGGGAGACTATGCATATGTGAAGTATATGGGAAATCTCTGTGCCTTCCCCTCAGTTTTGCTGTGAACCTAAAACTTCTCTAAAAAGTAAAGTCATAATAAAAAGAAAAATTAAGGCAGGAACCTTAGCTGGCCAACAGAGAATTGCCTTCCTTTCCTTATGAACACAGGCAATAAGGCAGGAAGTAAGAGCATCAAAGACCTGGCATAACAGACATGCAGCATAGCTCAGATCAGAAATTTCCTTGGTCTGAAACACAAGTAGAAGAGTAGGAGAAAGAGACTGGGATCCCTTGATTTGACTCCATGCCTTGAGCCACTGCCAGTTTCAATCTGGATGACCATCTAATGCAGGAAGGAAGGAAGGAAATGGGGAGGAAGATGGTAAGAGCAGTCTCAAATGAGCCCACTTTGCCCATTCCCATTTCCATAGAGGCCAGGGACCATGACTACTTAGGATTTTAAAGACTTCTTACAACTTCCACTTTACTTATAGTTTGCTTTTTTCTTTCTTTCTTTCTTTCTTTCTTTCTTTCTTTCTTTCTTTCTTTCTTTCTTTCTTTCTTTCTTTCTCTTTTGAAACTTTAAGAAAGTTCTTCTAAAATGTAAATGGATTGTGCTTTGCTTTAGACAAAGAAGTCAGGGTGGGGGTGGGGGGTGGGGATGGGACCTAAGAGCCTCTCACTGTTACTGTTGAATGAGGACTGTGGATCGAGGGAACGTGGAGGGCAGGGAGACAAGCACTGGTGTTAAGCAGGCCACACTGGTAGGCTCTGCACGAAATAAGCAAGGTGATGGGGACCTCAATTATGCCCAGGAAATTTAAACTTGGAAGGCATGTAGTCACTGCAATAAATTATTTCTTTAAACATAATTCTAGTTGATTAAATGTAGGCTGGGAAAGATAAGTGCCAACAATAATATTCTGTGAAGCTATAGCATTTTTATTTGATTGCACATTTGATATATTTTCATTTAGTCTAAGTTTGTGTCACTCAGAATTTAGTTTTGAGATAATGAAAAACAATTTCCTGATAGCTATATTAAACTCAGTAATCCTATTTCCCTTGCCTAAATGATTTATTTCCAGCTCATTTTTGACAGTTTAAAACAGTCACGTGTGTTTAGAGTTTGGTCATAGAAGAGAAGTTTTATAGTTCTCTTAATGATATATTTTTTTTTTTTTTTGATATTTTGGCTTTTTAAAAATACATCTAACTAACCCTCTTTTCAAAGCCACCCAGCGTTCCTCCTTCTATGTTCAACAGTTTATGGAAGGCTATCACTTCCTATAGCTTTCTGTCTCAGGTCTTACTCACTCATTTGCTGATGAACAGCCAAGTGGTACCTATTCAATACTCCAGCTGCACAACTATCAGCCCACTGTCTTCTGTTCTGGAAGATATGGAGGTTAATGTACAACGCTACCGCCACTAAATTCTACTATTTCCCTGCCTTTTCTAGTTGTGGTAAGGCTGACCACGTGATCCTCAACTCTTTTTATTCCTTTTGATCCTCTTCGAAAGGATCAGGCATGGTTGTAAATATTATATGGGTCATATGCACATCCTGTCACTTGGGGAAGAAAGGGTCCCTGCTACACTGATGCTACATTGAAAAAGACATATGTGAGATGAGGCCAGTAATCCCATTAAGCCTCATGGGTCTGAGCAATTTAGGGTATCTGTTGAAAAATTGTAGCATCTTTTAGACTAAATACTTAGAACTAGCCTGTGACATGACATGTTTCCAAACTGTTTCCTGGGATATGCAGGCAATTCTCCCTTGTCCTGATACCTCAAGACACTAGCCTGCTACTTTAAATTTCCAAATAAAGTTTTATACCATTTTTGAATACTGAACCTTATAGACAATGTTATTTTAAAAGAAATGAATTCTATTTCCCTTGCCTTTTTATGGGAATCACTTCCTCTTATGGAAAACTTATATCTCTAGAAAGTAAGAATTCAAAGTAGCCCAGGTTGTAAAGCAGAAGAAAATGACGATAGATGGGATTTTCAAATTTAAACTCTTGACCAAATGGGTTCCACTTCATTACTAATTGCTGAGTGGTAGCTGTCCTTTAGGGTCATGCTGTGATAGAGATGGCGGAGAAGTATGAACAGAGGGAAGACAAGTGTCTCTCATTTTATGAATAATATGTATCGCGTTAACATGGCATATTTAAGCAAAATTTCAGCAAACATTTTGAGAAAATACTCTTTTTTACTTATGCAATCCCTATAATTTGATAATATAAAACATTAGAATCTTAGAATGTTGGAGCTAAAAAGAAATTCAATAATCATTTAGTCCAGTTTACACATTTATTTTTAAAGATAAGAAGTAGCATTTAGGTTATGTGATTAATCTCAGGTTCCTTAGCCAGCTCGGAGCAGACCGAACTCTTGACACAAAGTTTTCTAGCACTCAGTCCAGTGTGCTTCTGTTTTTAAATTACAAAAATTTCCGCACTTCCTTTGGCAGAAGGGAAACAGTTATTCCACAAAGTACTCCCATGGAGTCGGCCTATTTCCCGCCATGAAAAGTTTGAGGGGGTTGGGGAAACATGGAAGCGCTGTGAGCTTTAGCATAAAGAAAAAAATGCAAGAAATGAAAGGGACCAGTAGCCAGCGCCACTCTGATGCTTGCCATGGAAGCACAGATTTTAAAGAAAGAATCTATGTTTACTACCACAGGTTCACTGAATACTTTCTTACTCGGCACATGGAATTATCTAAGTTAGCTGCTCAAGTGAAAAGAGAGTGTCTATGATTCATAGTCACTGCGTTGAGTAAAAACTAAGTTTTCAAATTAATTGGCAAGGCTGTGTGTACAGCATCTGCATATGTAATTGGCTGAAATTGTCATGTAAACAGCCATCCATATCTTTGAATTTTATTATTGGTGATGGGTTGGTAAGATATTTCTAGGCCCAGTGAGTAGTAAGAGTAAAAATCCCACAACTAAGTGCTAGCAGAATCTGTACCATTTTGTAGTTCTAATTTTCCTTTGTCCGAAGATATTTTTCCCATAAGTATATAGTGTTATCTCTGTCATTTAGAAGTTTCCAGCAGAATAATGGCTATATTCTTCAAATTCTTAGTCTAGTTGCAGTAGATTCTACGTGAGAAACTGACAGCCCAAAATGATTGATTTGATCAACATGCACAAAATACCTACTCTTGTGCCCTAGATGCCTTCTGTATTTTAGTAAGAAAAGAATGTAGGTGATATAAACTGTAATCTTGAGGTTAGAAATTACTTTCTAAAAGAGACAAATCCTTCCGGACCCTGAAGTGACAGTTGTACAAAATTTCATGTGCTGAAAATACAGTCTAAGGAGGGCACTAAATAAGAGAAACAATACATCTAACAGGGAAAAAGATGCATTATTCCAGCTGCTATCTAATGCTTTCTTTAGATCAGCCATAAGAAAGGTTTCCTGTGTAAATGACAGCCCATATGAGCATTGTATATAAGAAAAGGACACACTGGAGTTTATCCAGTTGAAATGTCTCAGTTGGTAAGATGATTTAATGGGAAAAATTGTGAGGGAATGTGTAATAAGATCACAGATTTCAATGGCTAACTTATTCATATGTCCTGCCTTCTTTTCCTTCCCTCTGTTCTTCCCTCTGTTTTCTTTCTCTTTCTTCTTTTATCTGTTTCTTTCTTACTTTCTTTTTTTAGGGTAGCCATACCAATTTGTATGGTAATGTGGTGGTGCCCACATGTCACTGGGTGTTTACTACAGCCCTTAGAACTTGACAGCACCAAAGAGTGCACCTTAATAATATGCAAATTAAAAAAAACATCAGGAGATTCAGAGGTCCCAAAATGGAATACAGAATGTGAGAGAAGACTAATTGTACTAACATGTATGGCACAGTCTCACTGGAGATGGGGAGAAAGGCTCTGATTAACTAACTTGGAAAATACATAAACATGATATTCTAGGTAATAAACTTTTTTTTTCTCAAGTGGGTACATGTTAATAACTGAAACTATTACACACACATTCTGGGATTGAACAAATAAGTAAAAGAATGAGGTTGGTAGGAGTTTCTTACTGTTGGAGTAGGAAATTACAGATAAGTAGAGGAGAAAGGTCAGTGTGAGCCCTGTAATACTGGATTAAAATTGAAGATATCAGTAGGAACTCACATTTAGCTTAATACAGATACAAACTGATAAAGAAATAATTAATGACAGACATATATCTTAGCATATATCCATGTATTTGTTAGCCCTTACTGCTGAGGGGACCTTGAAGCCATGACACTTTGGGTGTATGAGCCCAGCGAGGCCCAAGACCTTAGTTAATAATTCTCAAATAAAGAAACCACGGCTCCTTAGGGAAATGACTGATCGTAGAGCTAGAGCAGGGAATATACGCGATGAGCCTGAAGCAGACTATAGTGTCAGAAATAAGGGAGTGCTCAAAACAAAATGATGTGGGTATGCAGAAGAGACCTAGAAGGCGACTGATGAGCTCACAATGGTGAAAGCTGGGGCAATTTGAGCAACAATATAAATAACATTTTACTGCATTATAAACCAAATTATAAAATAAACACTCATGACTCCTTACTGATAGAAATCAAAGATTGCAGGAATAAATACATGGAAGCAAAGAGAGAAATCTCCTATGAAGAACATCAAATAATTCAATACAGCCAAGAAGGTGGGGTTTAACTCCATTTTCTTTCAGTGAAGTCTGTGCTTGTTGATTGCTTCTAAAGAAGAGTCAGAAAAAGGAGGAGTGTTAACTTTACAGTATAGAAATCTGAGAAATACGATCTCAGCCTAACAATCAAGGTTAACATTGCCAGTGATAACTCATGTGGTTGGTATGTACCCTTGAGGTGATATGATGAGAATGGCATTTTACTTCTGTGGTCTTCCTTTCAAAAACCCAAAACTATAGTCAAGAAAAATATCAGACAAACCCCAAGCTGAGAAATATTCTACAAAATATGTGAACAGTAGTCCTCAGCACCATCAAGGTCATCAAAAAACAAAAACAAAAACAAAAAACCCCAAAACCACCCCCCCACACAAAGAAAAGAAAATCAGAGAAACTGTCACAGAGGAGAGGAGTTTAAAAAGAAAAGATTAGAACACCATGTGATTTTCTAGATGGGACCCTGGAACAGAAAAAAAAAGTGGGGAGGTTTAGAGAAAAACTAAGAGTAACGTACCAATATATGTTAGTTTTGTCAAATATACCACATGAGTTTAATACCTGGGGAAATTGTACATTCCCTCTGTCCTATCTTTACAACATTTATAGAACTAAAAAACTATTCTAAAATCCAAAAAAAAAGTTTCCATAAAGATCTAGTTGGTAAAAGTTTCACTTTTTCTCTTTAAAATTATTCCTGAAAATCAGAGAAACTATGCAATGGTATCAAATAGAAGAAATGAAAATGATAATCTTGTTCCAGGGATAAATGTGGGAAGAACTGAGCCAGGACAATTTTTATAATATCTTATTTTTAATTTTGCTGCCCTCTACATCAGATAAGGGTTTGATCCTAGATAAGTTTAATGGTGTTGCTTACAATTTATCTAGAAAATAAATCTTAGCAGGGGAAGCGGAAATAATTTTAAAGACAGACTTACTGTTCCATCCCACACCATATCAAGTCTTCAGAATCTAAGCAAACTGCCTTAACACATTGGTATTATAGCTTTAATTCAATGTAAAGACAATATTTCTATCCAGGGTATTTCTCACCCAAAGGATGGAGGAAATCATTAGATCTCCAAACTTTATGTAGGGTTACAACTCTTATTTTTAAAAAAGTAAACTTTCTCAAGGACATGAAAATTTAAAAAGTCCTGGTTTTTTCCTTTTTAAAGATATCTAACTTTTCTTAGAAGAGAGAATTGCAACTTCATTGACAGCAGAATATAACTTTTATGAGTTTCGGATTCCCTGGGAATCTTCTAAGTAATACTGAGTCTTCTGAGAGGGAAGGGAAAATGAAATAATATGCCATTGCCCTAGAAAATCCCCATTGCTTTTGCTTTCCTGGCATATAAGGGGAACTCTTGTCAGTCTTGTGTTACAAAATATTAATTGTTTACTGAAAATACCCTGGAATTGAATTACTAATACATCTTTTAGGCTTTTTAAGACCTCAAGTAAAACTGAAGTCAACTTTCAGCCAAATGCAAATCTATGGGAGAGCAGTGATTCATGACATTCTCTCCTTGGGAATTATGGGAACAGATGTTCTGGAAACCACATATGATAGTTATGTCAACTTCAAGATGGAGCGGGGAACTGGGGCAGCTTTCCAGACAATGATCACAATGCAATTTGGGTCTCAATTATAGGTATCCCCTATTATTCAAAAGTTTGCCTCACACTACTTTTGCTTTTATGAAAGACCTACATTAGCGCCTGTCTTCACTAACTGAAAGAAATCTGAAGAGTATTCTCACTGTAACAGGAAAACAAGCAAACAACAAACAAACAAAACCACCACCAACAAAAAAACAGGCGAGAAGCAAAAAGAGCATTGCGTGTTTGCAGTGAGTTGTTATAGGGGCACCATACGCCCCAGGCAGGAAGACTGTCACCGCCAGGCTTCTTTCTGTGAACTATAATCAGCATCAAGCCACCAAAACTTTGAGCTGTGTCTGTGAGCATCTATGCTTATCTCGATTTATTTTATGCCTCCGTTAGCAAGATGTGTCTTAAGGTATCAGAAAAGCCAGAGAGGTTATTTTTTGAATCTGTGAATTCTCAGAATGTTTTTCCATATGAATGAATGGTAATTGCATCTCTGCTTTACTCCATTTCGACTTATGGAAGGTTTCAAAGGAATGCTCTGCTTTCAGATGGGTGGTAGGGGGGCTGTATCTTGACATTGCACAGGAATTCCAACCTTTAGAATGCTCCTGTTGGCAAGTAAAATACTCACTTTTAGGGAATTTTCATAGAAGCCAGGGGCATAAACAAATGCATGGACATAGACACGGTGCAGATATTTTAATCTACTTAAAACAGCACAGAGTTAATTAAAAACTTTGCTAATAGAGCTTCTCTTTTAAGCTAGGCCGCCGCATTAGAAATTCATCAGGAGGAGAGAAAACAATAAGGCAAAAAGAACAAATAAACAGAATTTCAGTTTGGAAAGTCCCATACAAGCAGGGTCTAATAGGTCCTATTTCCTGGAATATCTCTGGTATATAACATTTGTCACAGTGTCATTGTTAACTGTCTCACCTCCTACCCCCTTAACTCTCAAATATTTCCTGGTTTGAATTAAATGGCTATCCTAGGGGCACCTGGGTGGCTCAGTCGATTGAGCCTCTGACTTGTGATTTCGGCTCAGATTATGATCTCAGGGTTGTGAGATCTAGTCCCTCCCCGCCCCCCTTCATTCCCTCAGCAGGTTCCCTGATCAGGGTGGAGTCTGCTTGAGATTCTTTCTCTCCCTCTCTCTTTGCCCCTCCCCCCACCTCCACCCATGCACATGATCTCTCTCTCTCTAAAAAAAAAAACAAAAGCCATCCTATTTAGAGGTCATTGAATCCAGCACCAACTCATGTTGTTCTCTCAGTTTGATGGCCTGAAGGACAACAAAGCAAAGCAAATTTGGAGAACCAATGTATGTGACCATATATACTAGGATATCATTAATCAAAAGCCAAAATTTTGTATCTGGCATTTTAATTCAGTTTTTACAAAGGTGTAGCCTTTAAGATTTCTTCCCTAAGAAGGAAATATGTTGAGAAATAGAAGAAATAAGGAAGATAGGAAATCTAAATATTACCTGTGTTATTGATAAAGGTAAATTGCAAGATGTAGCTTAGTGTGAAAAGCAAATGAATTTCCTAATATCAGACCCTAGGACTAGACACCTTTAATAGTCCTAGAAAGGCTGGACATGACATTTGATATACTTGATCCTGAAGGCATGGCAGAGAATTCCTGCTGCCTATGGGAAGACCAGTGAGATGGGGGATGAGCACACTTACACATACACAGGGGAAAGAGAGAGAATGAGAGAGAGTGCAGAAAGGAGTTGTTTCAGAGCCATGAAACCTTCTTTTGTTAAGGTTAGTCTTCTACACTTAGAGGGACTGGCCCAGATTAGAGTAGGAGCAGGAGCATTAGAAGAAAGCATCAGCCCTCTGCACGCTACTCAGCACCATGAAGAGGAGGCACTGAGCCTACTGTGTCTAGCTCATTCTTTTCAACTGTGCCAGTCTCTACCGTATCTCATTGGTGGCCAGGGTAGAGGTTTGTCACGCCAATGGGGCTCCATGAAAAGAAGCCACAGAATGGGGGGGGGGCGGAGAAGAGGAGGAGACTAACTCCAAGGAAAACTTCATTTATTAAGTGGAAGAGAGAGAATATAAAAAGCTTTAGTGACAATTCTCATAACAGGTAAAGCAACATTTTAGATATAAAGTTATATTGGCAGAAAAAGCAGATGAATTTCCTAGCATTGTTGTGAAGTTGAGCAGAGAAGCTGCCCCCTACATTGCAGATTTAGTTTCCCTTTCTAACATAGACTAATACCCCCAAACTTTCACACTGCAAATGTAGACTCCTTGTTGGCCCACTTCTCCATTTTGATGCAACTATTATATGACGCCATCAACTAACAGACATCATAGGTTGAGCTGATTATCTGTGGTTAGAGTTGTTTTGGGCCTGAGCTTTTTTCTGAATGCAGTAATAAAATAGTCCTGGGCCTGACGACATTTTGGTTTGCAGATTGATTGCTCCCATTGCTTCTGATCTCACATCACACTGTTGGAACCAATTGCATTACCCGACACAAATCATCATGTCTGCAAGGTGTTCACTCTCAGTCAAAATTATAGACGTCTTATCTATTGGTGGGGAAAGTGAAAACAGGGGTGTGCTGATGAGTTTCAAAGCTGAGCACACTAATTCATTTCCAGGGAAGGAAAAGGTAAGAAGATGACATGTTTCCCCTCAGTGGACTGAAGCCCAGACGACCAGCGGCGCGTGCCATTTTGCATATAGATTAAATGCCCTTACTCCCAGCAGCTGCCCAGTGATTACCACAGAGGGGATTTTGATCAGCTTGGTGAGAGGGGTGATTGCATTTCCCCCTCATCCACTTAGTCTTACCTTTGGCTTCTGGGCTGTGCTGGAGACTGAAAGGCAGGTGTTGATAGCTTCTGTGACTCAGCCCTTTTGTGACTTGCTTTATTTTCAATGGAATTGGAGCTTTAGGAGTGAGATGTCTCTCCCTAGGAATTTCAGCATAGGCCCTCTTCTCAAGGGCAAGGCCGCATACGGTGGTTTACCAAGGGAGCTCCGTAAAAAACGAAATCAGTGCTTTGGGTCATTTACTATTTTAGGGCAAAATTCATATTCCTTTGCAGTTTTGTTCTGAATGCCTCTTCCCATCTCCAACAAATATGGAGCTTCTAAAATTTTATATTTTTGGTGTCACTTGGGTCATTTCTCCTCTTAAATTCTTTTATTTGTTGTTGATGGCTCATTTTGATGTGTGTGTGTGTGTTTATTTATTTATTTAACTGATAAACAGCTTATTCGAATTTCCTGCTAGGGTCCCAGACTGTTTATATGGTCACCTAGCAACTCCAGTATAACACTTTCTGAATTATTTGGAGCATCTTTGCTTATGTACGAGATTAAGCTATGCTGTCTGTGCCAGCAAACAGGAGAGGGGAGGAAAAGTCAATAGTAAAAGCAGAGCAACATTCCACTGCTCTTTCCCCACGACTCCTAGGAACATCTGGTCTCATTAATCTCTAGTGCCTTGCTATATGTGATAGACATATCCTGAGCTCCATTCATCTCAAGCATGGTCCATTGAAAACTGCTGTTGCATAGTAATGTGGGCAGATGCTTTGAAAGCATGTGGTTTTCAAAGTGTTCAAAAGGACCAGCATTGTCCAGTAAGGCGAGACTAGAACACAGCATGGTCAACCTTATGGTCATTGCTGTGAATATGGCTCAGGTCAGAAACAGCTAAAGGATCAGTCTCACAGATTGGGTGGTCTTAGCTTAATTTCTTACAGATTACTAATGTGGAGTATATGTTGACAACCACAGAATGAATTATGTTTGAGCTTCCATAATGTGGTTTCTGAGAGTCTGTGGCCAAGGACTGCCATATGGCACAAACACTTAGAGAAATACTCTTTCAGGAACTTTAGCAATTGAATTACTTTACAATTCAAAATGGAGTTCACCTTGTGCAAAATTCTGAAGTCATGCTGCGATCCTGTGTAGGCTACTTTCGATAGAATTAATGACTTTGCTTGGAATTTCATGGTGAAAAGAGGCTGGATCTTAGACAGATATAGGTTTGAATTATACTTTGGGCAAGCAGTTTAACTAACTCCAGCCTTGGGGAAAGTGATTTAAGCTCACTAAAGCTCAATGTCATCATATATAAAATTGGGATAAAATTGTTCAACCTTAGGGATTATGAGGATTAGTTAGAGAACATGTGACTTAACAGAAATGGAGCAGGTGTATATTTTAGCTCTCTTTCCTCAACAAAAATGAGTGAATGACATTTTAGTACATATTTTGAGATGACTCTTTTAAAAAACCATCCAAAAGATTAGATTTACTTTATTTTGGGGGGGATCCTTTGGGGAGTGGAAAGGAGAAATTAGATCAATGTCTTAAATTATTCAAGTGGTGAAATCAGATGGTGTTGGGGATGAGCGCTACAGGAACCAATGAATTTAGCAGTTGAGCTTGGGTCTTGAAATAGTAAGAATTCAGCAGGCAATTTCAGCCAAGTGCTTTCTGTTATGCGTACATTTGCACCTCACTGATTTTTGCTGTTCAATAACTTGTTTCTTTGTTTGTGAGAAGTTGTTTCATCATTTATCAGCCCTTTCTCATGCTAAGGAATCATTTGGCACTAACTATGGCAGCATATACTTGAGAACATGAGACTTTCAGAACAAAGAAGATCTATAAATTCTTAGATGGGTCATGATTTAGACCTTACTTTAACTGAGGAGGCAAACTGCTGTTCTTTCTACAGCGTTTTTCTTTTTCAGGCCCAATTCGGTTTTGGTCTTTTTCATGAAGTCTTTTCTGACTTCTCTCTTCAATATCTGTCTTCTCCGCTCTTACAGTGTTTAGCATCACTCACAATTTAACTCTCAATTAAATACTGCCTTGAATAATGTTCTTTTACTTTGCCAATGTGATCATCTTTTCTCCCATCTAGATTTTATTGTTCCACTATGTTACTTGTCAAAATTTATAATGTAACACCATTACATAAAATGTGATCAGTAAGTACTTATTAATTAATTCCCTGAGGTTTTAATGTTTTAGGGTAATTTATCCTGGTACCCAAAACCCCAAAAAGGGTATATGGAGAGGCTTCTGGCATTGATCCTCATCTGGTTCTCCTTCTTGGGAGCAAGGAAACACATTGCCCAGTCCTGTGATTAATTCCGCCCTGCAAGCTAAGAGTAGAAGTGACATGTCATTTTCAGAATGAAGCAGTGAAGAGCCCCTGCATAACTGTGGGGGCCACTTGTGGAAATGCTAAGACCCAAGAAGGAGTAGCATGGATCACTGGACCACTGCCCTGAGGACAGCTACCCCGGAGAGCTAATACCTAATGTTCACTGGATATATTCTATGAGCAAGAAATAAAACTACATTGTGCTGTCACCAGCATCTTGAGCTTAATTGGTTTTCGTATCATTAACTTAGCCTCTCTTGACTAGTTGTAGGAGAGATTGTGATATACCGCCTAGACTTTCATGTCTGGAAACTTTGCTCACTTCTCTAGTAACTGGCTGCTGGCTATTCACAGCTGAATACCTTTCTGGGAATTGCAGTAGCTACAGAAAGTTTCCTGACCCGAGGCTCACTCTCCACCTAGCACCTTGCGTTCCATGACTGGTAGGTGAGGTACCATAAAGACCCAAACCCGCTGCCTCGACAGGGAACAGCTTTGAAGAAGGAGCAACAAAACTCCCTATAGCAACTTCATTTAAATTCAACTTCTTCCTCTGCCGACTCCTGTTTCTCTCATTCCCTTACAGATGTTGATCCCAAGGGCACACACCCCATCGAACCTTTGTGTGTGTTTATCTGCCACACAGTCTGTTTCCCTGGGAAACAGAACTAAGATATTAATACAGAATGGTTTCAAATTCCAATAATAACTAAAAACTTACAGAGTGAAGGTAAAAGGGGTGTAGCCTGAGTCCCAGAAGAACCCTTTATCCACCTACCTTAAGAAGCATACACACGAAGATTCTAGACCTCGTTTCTGCTAGTAGTTACTCTGCAAATAACGTGCCGAGTCTTGGTTTCTTCATTTGTCAAACAGGGATAGTAACATATGCTAATGAGAGCAAAGAGCTATCATGCAGATCCAGTAGTGCAGAAAATATAAGAACGCATTCTAAATAAGCTATGCTCTCTATGGGTTTAATCTCACTAGCACCCAGATAGCCCTCATAATGCCATTGCTGACTTACTTTTCTCAGACTTCCGTGCAGATTGGAGCTCTATCAGGACAGGGGGGATTTCAATGCTTTGCAGCATTTACCTTCGGATCTACCGTAATGCCTCACATAAAGTAGGAGTCCAATGCATATTTACTGCACACTCCCTGTGGAGTCTGTACATCTGGCTACGTATATAGGAACCGTTTTTTCAGAGAAGCTTTGCGATTCATATTTGTAAAGAAAAGTGAGACAGAAGGGACGTTAAGAAGACTCAGCGTGCCAACATTAGTCCCATCCCCCAGTTTCACTTTAATTTGTAGAGGACAGATTCAATTCCCTCATGGAGGTATATCAACATTGGATTTTAATGAAACATGCTTGGAAAGGTAGAAAAAGGGAATCAATTTTAAGCCAAAAGACAAAAAAAGGTCATTTTGGCCTTGGGAGTGAAATTCAAGAAATACAAGAAATGGAGAGATAATAAAAAACAAACAGAAAGCTTCAGGCCCAAGGCGGTTGGTGGAGAAAGTTATGAAGGAAAGGAGGCAATTAGAAATTAATCTCATTTAGAGTGATGCTACCACTTCACCAGTCATAGCACATGTAGGCATTTCTTTCAGAGAGAGGTTTCTTTTGAAGTAGTTAATACCCAGCTGTTTTGTATGCAAAAGAGAATTATACTCCTGTGTTTGATATTTTATTTTGGTCATAGTCTGGCTGCATCCGCTGGAAGAGTTGTAGAGAGGTCACCATGATCCCAAGTGTGTCATTAGGAACGAGCAGCGTGTTAAGCAGGCAAAAGCAGTGAAAAGCAGACAGTATATCTCCTCCAGTGGAGAAGAGTCCTACATCTTATTGTTTCCAGTGTCATATTCCAGGGAAGCCTGGTACCACGGAACATTTTTAATAATTTTTCCCCTAATCAGAACAGAGTGTGCTGAGGGAAGAAAGGAGAAATGTGTTATTGTCATTCAGTCAATTAAAGACTCATATATTTGTTGGCAACAAAAAGAAATAAGTGGTCACCATTCTGTAACACATTTCAATGAAACGGCTTCATAATGACTATTACGATTCCAGGGATTATCTCACCAGATTCATTGTGATAAATCTTTACCAGTGACAGGAAATAGAATACTATTACGAGATGCTGCAGAGCTTAACTCAGGCAGTTAAAATAAAAGCAGCATCATTTGCCTTCATGAGGTACCCTTCAACCCAACTCTTCTGAATACTTTGCAGCCACCAAATTAGTCTAAACCCCTTTGCAAGTGCTTTTAGTGTACTTTACACATACCATTTAAATGGCTTGGTAGAAGTCACGTATTTAGACTTATCAGAGTGCTCGTTCCATAATGTATACAAATGGCGAATCACTATGTTGTACTCTGGGAATTGATATTGTATGTCAACTATACTTTAAAAAAAGCAAGAAATAGTGAACCAGGAAAAAGTAGTGACTGTATTAGTTAGGATCTCCCCAGAGTAAACCCTCAGTCTAAACCAAAAATTGCTTAAAGGGATGCTGGGAAATGGACAGTAGAAAAAGTGCAATTGATGGGGAACTAATTGGAGATAAAATAGCTAATTTTAATCAAATGTTTTAGTCTGCCTACATGGCAATGTTCAGAATTACATGTTGAGGTAAAGATCACTAGTCGTATTGCTTTGTTACAAATCTTCTCCACAGCCATTATCTTCCCTTTCTCTCCCTGTTGATGACATACTACCCATTGGTTTACATTAGTCTACTTTGCAACTTTTTTTTTTTAGTAACTTAAAATGTATAATGTGCTAATAGATATTTTGGATTATTCTCAGTTTGATGGGATCGGGGCCTGGACAGGTGAATGACGATTCAATGTCAACCAAACTAAGTTTTAGGTCCTGACATAGTCTCAGTTAATGACAACTCCAGTCTTATACTTGCACAGGCCAAAAAGCTTGGTGTCATCTCTGAACTCACTCTGGTGCTCATCCTTCACCTGGGATCTATCAACAGTGCCTTCAAAATGTACAGAATAATTCAACCACTTCTCACCACCTCCACTACTATCCCCCGATCCAAGCACCATTATCTGGCCCATCCATCATTATTATATCTATTAATTAGCTTTCCTTCTTCCACCTCATTCCCCCTTTAGTCTACTCTCAATAGCACTGCCAGAGTGATACCATATAAACATAAGCCAGATCATGTGTTTTCTCCACAGAAAAGTCTCCGGTGATGCCTTATTTCACTTTGTGTGGAAGCAAACGTTCATACTCTGACCATGAAACCATACACGAACCATGTGTCCTACTCTGCTCCCTTACTTCCTGTGTTCCAGCCACACTGGCCTCTTCGCTCTTCCTCAAACACCCTGCTGGGCAGGCCTGTTTCAGGACCTTCACACTTAGCCATCTTTATGCCTCAAATGCTTTTCCCCCAGATACCCACAGGGCTAAACCTTCATTTAATCAGTGTTTATTTAAAAGTCACTCTTTTGGTGACATAAATGCTGGGCAGCATAAGTAAAATTTTGGCATCCCTCTGAACATATACCCATTGAGACACACATTTATCCTCTTTCTCTGCTTTATGTTTTTCTTTCTAGCACTTATCACTAAATAACACATAATAAATAAAAATATTATCTTGTTTATTTTCTGCTCCTTCCCCTGACATCCAGACTCCCTGAGGGCAGAGATTTTTGCCTGTTTTTTCAAAGATGTATTGTCCGTGCTGGAAGAGTGCCTGGGCCAAGACAGGGAGCCTACAATCATTAGGGAGTCAATGAGCCTGAATGACCCTATTCCTAGTCCAACACATGGTTTCATAGCATCTTACACCAAGTAAAGCCCCATTTTACATGATGCCTTCTTCTTACTCTTAGTGCTAGTCGCATACCTGTTAATTCTGATAAGCAACTGAGTAAGAAAACTTTGTGGGAAAAGAAGTCACATCTTTTCACAAGCAGAGAAAATGGCGGTTAACAACCTTCTCCTAGACAGTCAGTCAAAGCTTTATGGAAGTGTTGAACAGTGATTTGACTAGCTGGGGAATTCTTACAGAGTTTAACTCAGATTTGAATCAAACAAAACACACTATTGCTCTTGATTATTTTTTAGGGTATCAAATAGTGAGTAAACTAAGATTAACAGCAGAGTAAAAGGATTATGAAATATTTCTTGAAGAATAATATATATTATCACTTCACTTCTGAATAGAGTGTTACTGGTAAACTACTCCTCCTTGAAATAGCTGGAAATCAAGAAATGAGCAACCTCATAGTCCTATGTCAGGCATTGCTAATTGGGGTATAACAACTAGTAAAGTGGGCTAACTAGTGAGAGAGGGTAGATCTTGTGATAATTATAGCTAGAATTAAGACATCTCATGTTTGGAAAAAATATCTCGAATTTGCCTTTCTGAAACGTGCCTTTGCAATCCTAAAATCTCTTCATACTTCATTATGGGAAATTTGTATATTTTGAGGCAGTTTATTTTATCTTTGGATCATTTTGTTGGAAAATCATTTATCCTGACTCTACTTGTCTCTTGAAGTTTCCTTAGAATATGTTCAATAAATATTGTTGAGTGAATAAATACATAATTAAATTAGTGGTATTAATTGTGAAGAAGGTGATACAAGAATCAGGTAGCTTGGCAATAAAATTTGATAGTTCATGGCCTAGAAGTGCTTAAGAAGGCCAAATATCTACAGAGAGCAGATATAAAAACTCAAAAAGCACAATATCTTGGGATTATTCCATGTGGAGACAAATAGCCTCTCTTCTTCTACTTCAAGGGGAATCTGATCACAGTTTAATTTAATAATTTATATTTATAGTAAAAGCTGTGTGTTGTCAAGTACAGGTAATATCATTTAAAGTTGTTTTTTTTTAAGTTTTAACACAGTCCATAAATGTCCTCAATCCACATACTTAAACTTATAAAAACATGTTGCTTAATATGGTAATTTTTAAGTTTTCTGAAAAATGTAATAGCATGGTAACAATTGTTCTCCAAGAGTAGCAAATAAATAAGACACTTTTTCAGTCGTGCAAATAATTCAGACTGCTAAAGACTATATGCTATTATATTCGAATCAAATTTTTTTTTGATGGGCTAGAAATAAGGATGATAGTAATACTGCTTTTAAATGTTATAAAGGAAGGAAAATTATTAGAAGCATGTATTGAGTTTGAAATATAAAGATATTCAACTGAGAAAGAAGAATACCCTTATTTCCTGAAGTCATATAATATTCGGTGTCAAGTCCAATGCCTGTGGTGAATTAAATGGAACTCCACTCAACTCTGAAATTCTGTCTGTGCATTCTGGTGGCAGCTACTGAAATGCCATCTATGCTTTCTGACACTCTAGCTTTGATAAGTATCTATATTTATATTTATTTATCTCTAAATATCTGCTGATTGAGAGAGACCTACACACACATGCACACACACACACACACACACACACACACACACACACACATCACATACTGCCTAAAGGCCTAAATTGCATTTGCCATTTTAGATTTCTTTTTCCTCCTGAAATGAGAACGTTTCGCATTGACTGGAGGTTAGGAGGTCTGGTTTCTTGTCTCAGACGTGGCACTATATGATGGGCGAGCATTCCATTTCTTCACATGCTTGGAGATTTTTTTCTGACTAAATGATCGATTACTAGGATCCTATTTAATTTCAATAGCTTATAACGTCACTTTTATGAGTATTTTGACTGGGGACGATCCATCTGTGAGATGCAAATGCTGACTGAAGGCAAGGCGGGGTGAGATGCTGCCGGGAGATGTGCTGCTCACACTCCTGCCCCTGGAGGTATGGCTGTGCTCTGGGCCTGCAGCCCCGGAGGCCGCATCAATAGACTGCCCTGCTCTCAGAGTGAAGCTAGGAGGAAGGGAGGTGGGACTAGAGAGGCTGGGGAATATATTCCTCCCTGCAGGGCATTACCGCAGGCTGGCTGTGTGGCTGAGGACTGCAGCCCCTGTCAGTCAGCCTTCTCCAAATGACCGTAACCGCCCTCCCATCCTGCTCCCACGGGCCGACCCGGGTACAACCCTCTGCTCTGGGATTCCCTTACTTTCTGACCATATCTTTGCAAATTCCCTTTATTAGACTCATTACAAGTCACTCCAGGCTGTGTGGCATCAGCTTCCTGCTGGGATCTTAACGGACTGGGAATCCGAACCCTTGGAGTGCTGCAGCACGGCCGGACAGATACGACGCTGCTTGGGACGGACATTGGAGTTACAGCCGCTGTCTCCATCACCAGCCGGGAACCTCCTCTCCCTGACCAGAAGGCACGGTGCACGACAACCTCAAGTGGCCATGGGTCCGGCCGATGGACAACAGTGGCGCGCACAGAGCACTGCAGGCAGAGGGAGAGACAGTCTCTCACAGGATCACAGAGAGAGAAAGGAAAGCCGGTCTCAGGAAGGAAACAGGATTTTGTGCTGAAAACAGAGTGAATAACCTCAGAAAGACTGTTAATCTCTAGAGTGAACTGGTCACAGAAGAAGAGGCTGAAGACTTTTCACAAATAGTTGTAAGTCCCTCAATAGAAGAAGAAACGGTCCCCACCAGCCAACCTCTGCGCTAAGTGGCAAATGCAAAGTTTGGGCAGAACTGAGTCATTTAAGAGGAAGAGAAACTTGGGCCATCCTCATCAGTAGTTGGTGGAACAGTAAAAAATAAAAACCCAAATCTTCAAACTTAACACTAGACTCCTAATATATGCCATTCTGGTTTGTTACACGTACATTTGCTTTGGTTAAATAGATACAGAGACCGATAGATGTTGGTGGATAGATATCTGGAAAGATGGATGCATAGATAGATAGTAACGAAATCCAAAGGATTCCACAGCATGTGTACATTAAGACAGTTTCATACAGTTCCAAATTAAAGAAGGCCGAATTGAGTAAAATTCTCTGACTCTTGCATTTAAGATACTTGTATTTGGAACAGGTCATTAAAATGTTTGCATTCATTAAAAAAATATGCTAAGTACTGCTTATATTCCAAGAAGTGTGTGGAGAACCAAAACTAATCTCCCTATCTTATCCTATGTGTATAAAGAATGAAACACAATGGAGTCTTCCAGTTACCTCCTGTTCCTTCAGGCTGAAAGGCTTTTCTATCACACTGAGCTGTGATTCACCCTACACCTCTTTCCTGTCTTTTCTCAAAACAGCACCTTGATGATTTGTGAGACGTTGATGATTCTCTATAAAATTTCAGTTCCATTACTTTCTATTTTATTTTTCCTTAGAATTTATCACTATCTTAATAATCGTCACTTTCCCTCCATGTTCATTATAGAAAATAAATTCTATGAGGGAGTTTTGTTTGTCTGTGTTGCTAACTATTTTAACTTTAGAGTTTAGAAAAGTGCTTGGCACATAGTAGGAGTTTATGTACATATGTATTCATTATTCCTTAAAGATTTTATTTATTTATTCTAGAGAGATTGAGAGCATGAGCATGTGGGGAAAAGCAGACGGAAAGGAAGAAGCAGATTCCTCTCTGAGGAGGGAGCCTGACGCATGCTCTGTCCCAGGGCCCTGGGATCATGACCTGAGCTGAAGGCAGACTGTTAACCAACTGAGCTACCCAGGAGCCCCTGTATTTATTTTTTTTAATAAATGAAAGGAAATAAGGAGGGAAAAGGAAGGAAAGAAGGGAGGAAGGAAGGGAGGGAGGGAGGGAGGGAGGGAGGAAGGAGCCAGGGGGAAGGGAGAAGGGGATCCAGGAGAGACACTTGGGAGAGAAAGATCACTTTTAAATTTGAAGAGAGATCAGGAAGGGCTTCACAAAGATTGTAATTTCATTCTCAATCTTGAAAGATGAGTGGTTTGTTTTTAGGTTGGAGTAGAGGGTGTTGGATAAAGAAGGGCAGTGATACAAATGACAATTCAGTCACCTTGATTTGAGTGTAGCTCAAAGTTACAAATGTTGACTTGGAACCTTCACTTTATAGCAGTTTCCTATCTCTAGATGTGTTTGAGCACATTCTGGATGAAAAGCACTGCGGGGAGGGATGCCTGGGAGGCTTAGTTTGTTAGCATTTGACTCTTAATTTCCACTTAGGTCATGATCTCAGGGTGGTGGGATGGAGCCCCAAGTCAGGCTCCCCAGTCAGCTCAGAGTCTGCTCTACATTCTCTCTCTCCCTCAGCCTCTACCCCTCCCCCTGCTCACATGCTCTCTCTGTCTAAAAAAGAAATAAACCCATTAAAAAAAAAAAGGAGCACTGGAGGAGGTTTAGAATGGTAGTTCTCAATTCAGATGATTTTTAGCTTCTCCCTTCCCCACCCCGGGAGAAAATCTGCAATGTTTGGAGACGTTTTCGGTTGTCACTGTGGTGGGGGATGATACTGGCATCAGGCGGATAGAGGCCCGGGGTTCTGCTAAACATGCTACAGTGCACAGAACAGCCCCTCACAATGTGATGGTATCCGGCACGTGTCAGTAGGGCCATGACGGAGAAACTCTGGTTAAGAGGGAATTAGAGAGATTTAGACTAATCCCCAAAGTGTATGCCAACACCAAGAAGCCGAGGGTTTTTTTAAGACTGATTTTTTTAAAAAAACTCGTTTCATTTAGGAGGTACAGAAGAATTAAGGGCACCCTGGATATGACTAAAAAAATCTGAGGGCCCCTTAAATTACCTGTCAATATTTTTGTATATGATTGTTACAGAGTATTTTGGGCCAATGTTTTCCTGGGCTACTTCTGGGCTGATTCTAGAATTTTTAGAGAAAAACAGCTACCCTGAAATCACAATCCAGTGGAGGTTCCTCAAGGTAGTGGGCAGAAACTTAGTGCCATTGCTATTATAATGCAGATAATATCTGGTCATCTTAATTTTCATTCCCCAGAAGCACATATCCCAGGGGCTGACACAGCACAATTCTAATAAAGCCACTTCATATTTTAAACTTAGATAAGAGAACAACATACTATAAACGTTAAATTAAAAACTGATTCTCAACAAGGGAACCAGTAAGGTTTTCTTTGTTAATTTTTAAATATATTTTGTCTATTTTGTTACCCCAGCTATGACATTGCACACAGGGTGATGTTATAAAGATAAAACTTCTGGAATACAGCGTATCATCATATAGAAGCTCTGTGAATGAGAACATGCATTTTTAAAACCAGCCATTCCTTTTTGAGCTTTGCCACTTGCAGGAATGTGTGGGGAAAAGATCCTCCTCATTATTTCTGAGTGGTTTAGAGCTGGGAACATTTGGGGGAACATACATCTCAGAGCTGCACAGACTCAATCCCCAGCTTGACAGCTCTCTCAATGAAATGCAGCCTGCACTGCGCTTCATCTCCCAGCTCGCATCCCTCCTTCACATCTACTGTGATGTTTGTTTATATAAAGATGCATTCTGGGATCGCGATCCATTGTCCCGACACAGTTCGGGCAGGCCTGAGACCAGGCATTACCAGCCACATTTCAGCACTGAGTCCTGAGAGGCAGATGACCACTATGCAGTCTGCCTTTGGTGTTTTGGCTGCATCCAGTGGACTTTAAACTGGACAGTTTGGTTTCATATCTATAATATAAACGGAACAAGCTGATGCCAACAGGCCTGAAGACCGAAAGGAGAGGCAACCTAAACGCAACCCAGGGCATCTCTTCTCAGGCACAATCTCTTCTCTGTTCCTGTTCCTTTATACCTTCCCAAACTGACCAATTTCGTGAATTGATTCAGACATAATTTTCTTCTGTTTTTCGTTTTTTCAAAAGAGAACCCAGAAGGAAATTTTTTGATAGAGGACTGTAGAAAACTCTGTAGGAAAGAGATCATGAGTCCTTTCCACTGTAGGATTTTAAATACGGTTGTGAATTTATCTCACATTGTAGTGAACAGTGTGCTTGAGGGAATGCTGCTCTTCACCTTCAAGCTGAAATTTTTTTGCATTTCTTAAATTAACAAATGTTATTTTTTAGAACAGCTTTAGGTTTACAGATAAATTGGGCAATAAGCATAGAGAGTTCCCATATCACTCCCCACTCTGCCAACTCATTTGTAAGTACAGTTTCCCTTATTACCGACATCTCGCAGTAGGGTGGGACACTTGTCACAACACTTACAGATTGTTAATAACTGAAGTTTATGGTTTACCTAGGTGTCCACTCTTTGCGCTGTATATTCTCTGGGTCTGACAAACGCATAATGTCCTGTATCTACCATTACGGTATCACACAGAATAGTTTCACTGCCCTAAAAATAACATGTGTTCTACCTATTCATCCTTCCTCCCACCCCCGCACTCCTGCAACCACTGATCTTCTTACTATCTCTATAGTTTTGCTTTTTTCAGAATCTCATGTAGCTGGACTCATACACTATGTAGTCTTTTCAGGTTTACTTCTCTCACGTGGTAATATGCATTGTCATGGCTTGATAGCTCATTTTTTTTTCTAACCGAATAATATTCCATTGTACCACAGGTTCTTTGTCTTTTTTTTTAATTAAGGAATATAAAACCAAGAAGATTTTTAAAAGGAAAACCAAGGTAAGATTGCTGTTTTTGTTTTTTCTTAAGATTTTTTTTTATTTTTAATTTTTAAATCTTTTTTAGTAGGCTCTGTACCCATGGAGCTCAACATGGGGCTGAAACTCATGACCCTGAGATCAAGATTGAGATCAAGAGACAGGCACTTAACTGACAGAGCCACTCAGGTGCCCCAGGATTTTTATTTTTGAAAATTTTTTTCAGGTTTCTAAAAGAATCATGGGACGGCATGTAATAAAACAATCTGGTATGGTGACCTCAATAGTGTCTGTCTGACAAAGTTCAGTGGGGAAGAAAATACTGGATAATTTAAAACACACCTTTCTGGTTAGACTGGCATTTAGACATAATCTCTTGTGAAAACTTTTGGGAAGATCACAAAAATAGTGGGGTCTGTCTTGTATGGGAATCAGTTTTGTGAACAGAGGCTTTTTTTTTTTTAGGGATCCATTAGGTATCACCATTCAGTAAACCCGTTGGCCTCTAAAACGTAATTGAGTTCTGCTTGCGTCTCTGACGCTTGTGTGCTTCTTTCTGTGCTCAGACCTTGCCTCGCTTTTTTCAAATCCTGCAAACAGAAAGCTAAGGGCCTAAAGCACCAGAGTATGTAATTAGGAGTGAAAATCTGTACCAGTTGCTTGAAAAATGAGCCTAATACTTAGTGCTCTCTGTAGGAACTGGGACAAGGAAGCAGCAGAATGAACTGACTGGAAATGTTTGCAGTGGGTCCTGAGTCAGTGGCCTGAGACTTTATAAACCGGGTGGTTGTTTCCATGTGGACTACCCTTGGATGTACGTGAGGGACAGGAGAACACGATGGGCCTTGTTACTTCAAAACCAAAGCAACTATCAGTAACAATTGGCTGAAAGCTCTAGTCACTCTCCACAGCTCTAAGTTAGTCCCTATAATGTCCCCTTTCTTTATTCTTCAGCTCCAAGTAGTTGCATTTTCTACCTAATTATTACAAGAAGCCCTTTAGGAATCATGCTTTTAAAAATTCATGGAGTTGACAGTCAATGCCATAGATATCACCTAATCTGTTCTGTACAATTCCTATTTTTGAGGCTCTGAGCTGCCTTCTCTCATTTCTGATAACATGAGCTAGGCTCTGCATACACTAATATCTCATAATAACACATCTGACCCATGCACAGAGAATTATAATAATTGACAGTCATAAAATAAAATTTGAGTCAGTAGCAGAACCTACCCCAGTCCTAAATGGAGGGACCCAACATTATAAACAGATCAGCTTGTCATCATTTGATATAAGTGATTTTTTAAATTGCATTTAGAATTTCATCTATAGGGTGGTGTGTGTGTGTGTGTGTGTGTGTGTGTGTGTGTGTGTGTCTGAAAGGTAGGATCTTGAGATATGAATTAAAAGTTTATTTCAAAAATGAAAAATAATGAGAGGAAACTTGTCCTGTCAAATGCTTCTCATTTCTTAAAATCTACTTTAATTGGTAATTTGTTTGAAATGAAATAGATTTAGGTGCCTGTCTCATTACACACACACACACACACACAGACACACATGTCAGATGAACAAAATTTCTAAATGTAAAAAACAAGAGGCCATTTTGTAGCAGTCCCCCTTATCTGTGGAGGATGTGTTCTAAAACCCCCAAGGGGGTGTCTGAAACTGCAGACAGTACTGAACCTTATATATACTATGTTTTTTTTCCTATACACACATACCTAGGATAAAGTAAATCTATATATTGGGCATAGTAAGAGATTAACAGTAATAATAATAAAATAGAAAAATTGTAGCAATGTATTAAAATAAAAGTTATGCAAATGTGGTTTTTCTTTCTCTCTCAAAATATTTTATTGTATTGTACTCACCCTTCTTGTGATGTTGTGAGATGATAAAATTCCTACGTGATGAGATGAAGTGAGGTGAATGATGTAGTGTTCGGCTAATATTGATCTTTCAATGACAGGTCAGAAGGAGGATAATCTGCTTCCAGACCTTGGTTGACCAGGAGGTACCTGAAACTGAGAAAAACAAAACTGTGATTAAGGGGAAGGCAGGGGGTGGTGGGGGCTAGTGTATACTCTTTATTTTATTTATTTTTTATTAAAGATTTTATTTATTTATTTGAGAGAGACAGGGAGTGAGCACAAGCAGGGCGATTGGGGGCGGGGGGGGTGGGGGCAGGCAGAGGGAGAGGGAGAAGCAGGCTCTGCTCTGAGCAGGGAGCCAGAGGTGGTGCTCAATCCCAAGACCCTGGGATCATGACCTGAGCCTAAGGCAGACCCTTAACCAATTGAGCCACCTAGAAGCCTCACTATATACTCTTTATTAAGGAAGACCTTCCTAAGCAAAATATAAAGCTACAAAACTCAGAAAATCTATATGCTTAGAGACACTGAATTAAAAGTTTTTCTGAATGATAAATATAATTAAATAAATTTAAATAACAAAGAACAGACTCAAGACATTTACAGTATCTTTAGCAAGTCAGGTTTTGGTTCATTATATATAAACAGTGCCTATAAAACAAATAAGAAAACAGCCTATTAGAAATAATATGCAAAATTTGAACAGGCAATTCACAAAAAACATAAAAGTTCAGTGGACATATGATTAAATATTAAATTTCACTAAGTGAGAAGAGAATAAACCAAACAAAACAACTTACGCTCAAAACAAAAATAAAACTCTTTCCTCTCTACCAGTTTTAGTATAAATTGTAAGGATTGGTAATATCCAGTTATAAATATGGAGGAAAGCAGGTACTTTCAGATACTCCTGCTGGCTGAGGACAATGAGGGAAAACTTGTGAAAATTGTAAAGTGCACAAACCCTTTGACACAGCAATTCTTTTGCAACTATGCACAAAGATTATCTATCTATAAAAATATAACATTTCTAACAGCAAAATTTAGAACCAAGCAAAAAAATAGGAGAATGATTAAAAACACTATACAAGATAGCTGTAAAATGAGGTATATATTTTTCTGTGAAAATGTTTAGGATATTTTTGTTTAAAAACTTAAAATACAGATATCAGATAAAATATGATCAATTTTTGTAAAGTATACATGAGTATGCATACAGACATACACATGCACACACATATCCTTTGTTAAAAAACAACATTCAACTAAATAAATTTGATGATCAAATTGGCTTTATTCAAGGATTCATGAATCAGGCAGCATCCCATCTAGCAAAGAGAAGGAAGTTCTAAGGAGCTTTCTTTGGGGAATAGAAAGGGTCTATCAAATGGATTACCTCACTACTGCTGACTTCCAGACTGACTGGTTAAGACTACATCCCTGCAAGAGGTTGAGACTGCGATTTGGTTAGGTATTAAGTCTTGGTGTGCTGATAAGGACTTAGCATAAGTGACTCGATTTTGGGCCTGTTGTCTTATAACCAAGAAAAAAAAAAATGTCTAGAAAGCTAAGAACCAAATGTTAATAATCATAACTCTGGGGGATGGGAGTGGGGTAGGAGTGGCGCTTTCCCTTTGAGAATGTATTCTTTAAAAAAGAAGAAGGGTTAAATGTGAATTTTAATTTCACTTTGTTTTCTGTTTTGTTTTCATTCCACTTTTTTGGTTTTTTTTCAAAAAGCTAAAAATATATATTCTAAACATAAATAACTAAAATAAAACATAAACCAACAGCATAATTTGGGAAATACCCCAAATTTTACATTTGAAAATGAAGGGGCACAGCACAGTTTAATCTCAATGTTCAAATCAGATGTCTAGATCTCTAAAAAGTTTCTTTTAAATTATTGCTCAAATATTCATTCTAGAGAAATCACTGAGGTTATTTGTATGGGAGGACCACAGTACTGCACATTGGATTCAAAGAGATGTTCCCAAAGGGGCCCACATGCCCATCTCAGCAGTGTTTCCCTCTCCCTTTCTTATTATTCTAAAACTTCCCTGCTTACCCAGGAAATGAAATTCATAATCATCAAATATAAAATGATGTTAATATTTTGGTAATTTAAGGAGAGCAGGGTGAACACAGAATTACTGAGAATTCGCAGCCCTAATCTTGGCTTGAACACTTGTGAGAGTCTGGTCTCCATTCTGTCTAATACAAAGAAGGTCTGTGGAAGTGCTCAGTTGGAACAAACAGGAATGTGGTGTGTCTCTGTGATTTCCTGTCCCTTCCTCCCCCCACTTTTCTTTTCTTTTTTTTTTTCCCACAGAGATAGGTCCTTTGGTGAAAAGACATCTGTGCTTTCTTCTTTCTCTTCTAGACTGAATGTCATGATTTAGGACACACAAATGTAATTTCAACTTTGACTGCCTGCTGGTTTATTTCATGCACCTGCTTTTGGAGGAAGGAGAGACAGGATTTTAAGAGGACATTTTGAGGACAGAGCTGACATTTGACCTGATATATCCCACAGGAACTTGGAAAACAAAAGCACTTATTCATAATGTGTGATTTAAACAACCAAGGAACACATTTGCAATTATATTTACATATCAACACATAGACTTGTTTCTTTCTTTTTTATTTTTTTACTTAAATCATAAAATGAAAGGATGAAGATTTCTCTTTCTGTATTTATTTCCCTGTATCAAATCCTACATCGGTTTATAAGTTAGAAGTTTGTTTCTTGGTTTCAGATTTTTTTAATGCCCCTATATAATATTCTACATTTTTGATTTATAAACTGTCTATATAAATTCACATATATAATTTCCAGTATCTGTAAATTTAATTGTTTCTAACTAAAATGTCTTCTATTAAAAATGTTCTTTCATTATCTGAGCATTAAACAATTATAAGGATAGAATTGTTTTAAAGAGCCTTCCTAAACAGTTTTGCTAAAAGTCTGGCAGCGAATAAATTGAGGACAAACAATTCCTGGTCTTTAAATTGCTTTCTCTAATCAATGTTTATGCAGTTCAAGTTAACTGCCAAGTGCTTAATTTAAGGAAATAAATATCAGAATCAAAAAACAGAACAAAAAAGCAGACAAAGTAGATGTTTAATAAAAACAGATTAACCGCTGCTTCTTTTTTGCTTACCAAAGGGCATGGATTTCTCCATCTTTGATGCCTTGAATTAAGGGAGTCTATCTCTACTACCAAGAACAAAAGCTGCCTAAAATAACTAATTTCTTAAAGACTATAAGCTATAGAAGAAAAGCATGAAAGAAAAAATAGGAAACCTCCAGATTGTAAATACAAGTGTAATGCTGTGCTTTATAGTGACACCATATATTTGCGAGAATTGATGAACAGCAGATGTCCTGAGACCTGTGAAAACATCTGCAACAACCACTTGAAGGTGACAAAATAATCTGATTAATTTCCTTTTTTCGTTTGTTCTGTACTCTCCTTATATATATTTTTCAACCAAACAGTCTTTCTTTCCATCATTCCTGTATGGAATTTGGTAAAGTAAGAAGTTTCACAGTTCCAGGATAATGTTACAGATGAATAGGTCAGGTGATTTGTATTTTTCCTTTAGTAATGATACCACCATAGATAGTAAACCTATCTCCTAATCTCTGAGTACTTTCTATGCTTGTTTGTTAAGACGGTAAGACTCAGTGACATGAAAACAAAGGTGAGTCATTGATAGAATACTTTTTTTGATAAAATGTTATCTTCCTGGGAGGGGGTCATATTTGGTGGCAATTAAACCATGCAGGAAGCAGACGCCCATTTCCATCATGCTTCTCCTGTGGCCTTCTATTGCTTGAGCGATCAACTTGAGTTAGCTGAGTGTGAGCACACACTGGGTCTCTCAGGAGGGTCCTTTCCATTTTTCTATTTAGTAAAGCTCAGGGCACTTCTGTTTCTCAGAAAAGTTAATGTCGTTGGGTTGAGTTGTAGATTTTCTGGAAATCTGTACAATGGAGGCATTTACCCTGAGAGGAAGTGACCATGTTATGGTACACCTAGCTCTAACTAAGGTGAGTAAATAAAAAGAAATCTAAAGAAGTATGCTTTTGGAGATCTCATGCTGAGATGGAAGGGCAAGGTTAAAATCCACAGAACTACGCAGAATTAAGTCCCGTCCTATTTTATTCTACTTTTTCTGGCCAACGGTTCTCCACTTGTGTGTGGTCATAGTAAAAAGTGACCTCAGGATGGTAACCTCTGAGACAAAGAACTTCCATTTTCTTTGATTTAAGACTACTCTTATGCCTTTATTTAGTCTATACTATTCATCTTCAATCTACAAAGGGATTTGCCAGCACTGCACTTAAGCTTTTTCTCTTCAGGTTCAGTCTCTCCTACTTCTCTCTTTTGATTCATCCTCCTAACTCTTCAATGACAATCACTAAATTTAGCTCAAAAAGAGAACAAAGGGGTCAACCCTACAAAATATAAAAGAAAAACCAAACAGACAGACAAAAATAGCCATCTGCTCAGTGACTGCTGCTGCCTTTGAGGGACTTTCTCTGATACCTGAAGGGGTTTAGTTGAGTGGAACCTTCAGGTGTCCACAGCCTTGAAACAGCTGGAGTTGTGTTGCATATCTCTTGAAGGTTTGCCTGAATGACAGCTGGTTTAGCTATAGAAATGAAATCTGATCACCTAAATCCCTTCCCAGAGAATGAAAAAGAAAGAGAAATACTCTCACAGATATTCAAATCAAAAGAAGAAACCCAGAGTGAGTCTACTGAAGAGGAAAGAGTTTGCTAAGGCTTCTCTGTAGAGTTTTATAGTAGACGGTGGGCAGAGACAAGTACAAAACTATCTTAGTTACAGACAAAATCCCACCTGTAGCCAAATAAAAAGACTTCTTCAGAAAAGATGAAGCTGAGGCTGCAGCTTTCCCTGTGGAAAGTTGAGGGGGAGGTCAGCCAGAGGCGAAAAACTGAAAGTTTCAATGCTCAAAATGAGATTAAGGTTCTGATTTGTTCTGCACCAAAGTACTTCATCCATGTAACCTTGCCTTGGAGAGATTCTGCACTTACCATGGCCCAAATTAGTTAACCAGCAACTGTCACCAAAACATCAGAGCGTTGAACAAAGATACTTAGAAGAAGCTAACAAAGAAAGAAGCTAAGAAGTAAATGCTCAGGGATTTCTTAATTTGTAAAGAGGTCAAGCCTGCAAGCAAAACCTGAGCAAAAGCTAATCCAAAATAATATTTACTTACTATATATCTGTTATTGCAAGTCACTGGGCTAGAGCTATACTGGAACTCAGGTGAACAAGATGCAACTTCTCATCAGAGAACCCAGTGTCTAGTGAAGGAAACAGTCATAAACAGAGAGAGAGAGAAAAGATCTACCAAAAAGTTTGGAGGATAGACCTCAGAAGCAGAAAAAAATAAGATATAACTCAAGGTCTAAAAATCCCACTTAACAGAAAAACTTTTTCTTCTTTTTCTCCCCACAGAACCAACTTTTGTGGTGTTTGTGGCTTGGGCTTCAAAACCTCTTCACTACCACCGGACAGTAGATCCGAGTACTCCTTTCCTCCCCCCATAAGATACCTTCCAACATAACTGCTCCTCTGATTAAATCATATAATACATATTGAAGGAGTTTTGTGTGAAGACTATACTAATTTTAAGGCCTCAATCAAAAGAAACTGCACGCATAGTCCTTACACTGAAGATTACTTTAATCTTCCCAGAGAAATACAATGTAGAAAGGGAAGAAAGTGCTTGAAAATAATACTACAAAGCATGAGTAAGATTTAGATATTCAAGTGTGCTGTTGAAACCAATTTACCAGATGTTCATATTAAAATACACAGTATTGGTATGGGAATATCAGTAAGCTCACACTTATTCTATACAGACACACATAGAGACATGATTTTGCTGTACATATTGCTATAGTAAAAAGTCTTTGCTTATTTGTTTTTGTTTTTTTCTTTCCAATTTTTTATTTAAATTCCAGTTCGTTAACAGAGTATAATGTTAGTTTTAGGTGTAGAATTTAGTGATTCATTACTTCCATATAACACCCAGTGCTCATTACAAGTGCCCTCCTTAATCCCCATCATCTATTTAACCCATTAAAGTCTTAAAAATAGAAATTGCTATAACCTTTCTTCCCTAGTCATTTAATTTTTGGTTGTATTAATCAATAAAATGTGTAAATTTTTAAACATTTTACAAATTCCTGAATTGACAGCTCACAGATGGACATAAAAAACTAAATGAAGTTGCTGAAATGTTGTGACATATTCTTGAAAAAGAGAGTATAAATATTATGATTTTTTTATACTGCACATGGAATATTTTGGTCATATTGCTAAAAGAGTGAACTCCTTCTTTTTAACTTTTTTTTTTTTGAGACTTATTTATTTTAGAGAGAGAGAAAGAGAGTGTGCGTGCCCACCAGCAGGGAAGGGGAAGAGGAAAAGGGAGAGAGAGAATCCCCAAGCACCCTCCGCACTGAGAGTGGAGCCCAACACAGGCCTTGCTCTCATGAAACTATAGGAAATCCTTTGGACATGCAAGAGATCAGCCTACACTTAGACAATAATCCAAGTGGCATGTTGAACCCTTTCACCTGGGTTCATATTCTTATGACCCTACCATTCCAATGATGAGAACAGGCAGGAAGCAAGGCCAGGTGAACCCCAGGAAAGACTGAGTGAATGAAAGAGTAGGAATCCCCTAGGCTTAGAGATCACAGAGAATGAGCCATGGAATCCTAGCAGCTTTTCCTCTGACTCTATTTTTATGTTTATTCTTTTCACAGTGTTTGTATTCAGTTATTTTCATCTTTCGTCTTATATTATCCAGTCAAGACAGTGTTTTTCAAAGTCACTTAAGTCAGATCCTTTCTTTACCACTTGTGTTATTGTGGGTTTATAATACAGTTAAATTCAATTATCAAAATTTATATTTCCTCTTGGGTTCCTCTGACCTTCTAACTCATTTAAAAAAAATTGCATACAGTGATGCCTGGCTGGCTCAGGTGGTAGAGCAGGAGACTCTTGATCTCCGGGTCATGAATTCAAGCCCCACATTGCGTGTGGAGCCTACTTAAAAAAATAAAAATAAAAATAATAAAAGGTTTGCACAGTAAAATTCCCTCACTGTGGCATGCAGTTCTCTGGGTGCTGACAGAAGCACCGAGTCATACATTCACCTCCACAGTACTGTACCAAAGGGTTCCGAAATTCCCCTGTACTTCCCTTTGTGGTCAGCCCTTCCTCTCAGACTCAACCTTGGCACCAATGATCTGCTTTCTGGCTTTGCATTTTCCCACAATGCCATATATTTGGAATCAGAGAAAATGAAAGTCTCTTAGTCTGGCTTCTTTCACTTAAAAAATGCATTTAAGATTCAGGCATAATGCTGGGAGAATCCATCATCTTGGTTTTTTTTTTTTTTCCTTTTTCTTGCTGAGTAGTGTTCTATTGCATGGATGTAGTACTATTTGCTCATTCATTTCTGTGCTGAAAGACATTTGTATTGACAATTTTTGGAGCTTATGAATGAAGCTGCTATGAATGTAAACATACAAGTGTTCATAAATATAATATTATAATTCCCTAGAGTAAATGCTTAGGAGTAGGAAAGCTAGGTTATATGGTAAATGTATAGAATGTTTATATTTATATGTAATTGCCAAAATATCTTCCAAGGTTGCCATACTATTTTGCATTCCCACCAAGTTGTTCTTCACATTCACCACACTTGATGCTGTATTTTTTAAATTTTAGTCATTTTAATATGAGTAGTGATATCTCATTAGGGTTTTAATTTTCATTTTCCTAATGACTAATGATGTTGATCATCTTTTCATATGCTGATTTCTCATCTGTATGTCTTTTTTGATGAAGTATCAGTTCAAATGTACCCTTTTTTAATTTAAAAAAACTATAAAGTTCTTTATACACCTTGTATACAAGCCTATTATCAGGTAAGTGATTTGCATAGATTTCCTTCCAGGATATGACTTTTCTTTTTGTTACCTTAACAATATTTTTCAAAAAAGCAAAATATTTTAATTTTGATAATTTATCCAAGTCATAATTTGCTTCTTTGATGATTCCTGCTTTTGGAGTCATATCTAGAAACTACTGGCAAAACCCAAATCACACAGATTTTCCAACTCTAGTATTTCCATTAAGGTCTATGATCCATTTTGAGTTAATTTTTATGTAAAGTGTGAGTTGTGTGTCAAATTCACTTTATTTTGCACAGTGAAATTGAGTTGTATTAGCATTATTTGTTGGAAGACTATACTTTCTTGATTTGTCTTTGTACTTTTGTCAAAATAATTTTACTATATTAAAATAGATGTATTTCTGGGCTTCCTATTTTATTTCATTGACCTGTTTGTTCTTTCATTGATACCACATCTTGAATACTGTAGCTTTTAGTAAGTTTTGAAAACAAGTAGTGTGAGTCCTCCAACTTGTTCATTTGCTTCAAAATCATATAAGTTACCTTAGTTCCTTTGCCTTTCCACGCGAATGTTAGAATAAGCTCATGATTAACTGAAACAAACAAACAATCATTCATAAAACCCCACAAAACCACTGTTGGGATTTTAGTTTGTTAATTTGGTGAGTTATATTGATCAATTTTCAAATGTTGAATAAGTTTTCATTCCTGAGATGAATCCCACTTGGTCAAGATAGATTATCCTCTTTATAGATCACTGTATTTAATTAGTTAATATTTGGTTGAGGACTTTTATGTCTATGTTCATGAGAGATATTTTTCAGTATTTTTCTTATAAAACCCTTGTTTGGTTTAGACATTAGAATAATGTTAACTACATAAAATGAGCTGGGAAGTATATTCCCTTCTATTTTCTGGATGGGACCTGGTATTATTTCTTCCTTATATATTTGGTAGAATTTACCAATAAAATCACCTGGGCATGGAGGTCTTTTTTGGAGAAAATCCAACTTCTTTACCAGGTAAAGGATTATTCCAGCTACCTATTTCTTCTTGAGTGGTTTTCATAGTCTGTTTTTTGAGGAATCAGTCAATTTTACCTAAGTTTTAGAACTTACGGACACAGAACTGTTCACAGTATTTCTGTATTATCCTGATGTCAGTAGCAACATCCCCTTATCATTCCTGGTTTTTTAAAAAAATAGTTGTTGTCAGTTAGATGTTTACCAATTTTACCTTTTTAAAGAACCAGTTTTTGTTTTCACAGATTTTCACTTATCACTCTTCTATTTTCGAATGCACTGATTTCTAGTCATTATTATTTCCCCTCTTTTGCTTGCAGTTAAGTTTACTTTTCTTCTTCTGGTTTCTTAAGGTAGGAAGTAAGATCACTGCTTTGAGTCCTTTCCTCTTTTCCAATACGGGCATTTAATGCTATAAATTTTCCTGTAAGCACTGCTTTCATTGCAAATCTCATTTTGATATGTTGAATTTTCATACTCACTCATTTCAAATTATTTCTCAATTTCCCTTGAAATTTTTTTTCTGACCCATGGATTATTTAAAATTGTGTTGTTCAATTTTAAAATATTTGGAGATTTTCCAAAATCTCCATGTTATTGATTTCTATATTAATTCCATTATGATCTGAAAACATACTATATACGGTTTCTATTTGAGTTCAGTTAGTAATTGAACTGTGTTTGTTGCTGCTGTGGTTACCCTCAGTGTGCCATCGGCTTCAAATTTCTGCAGTCATATTTTGTGTTTGGTGTGGGAATTTGTATGCCAGAACAGTGTCTCATCTGGGTGCCACACTTCAGGTTGCCTCTTGAAGATTCTCTTTGCAAAGATCTCTTTGCAATGCCTGTGTTCCACTTCTGCCCACTCCCTGCAATATTCTGCTCTTACTTGTGATTTGTAATTCGAAGTGTGTTAGTTTGCTAGTGGAAATTCTCTGCTGTTTTGATGAAGTCTCTGTCTCTGAATCCTGGGTCTCATGAATGGAGTCTTCTAATTCCCTCCCACTCCCTCTTTTCAGTTCTGAGCCAAGGGCATAGTCTTGCTCCTTGCCCAGGAGTATATATTTTTCCTCCTCGAGTCCCTTCCTCAAGCTGACCTGACTTTTCCCCAGTGGCCTAGGACAAGAATTTCTTTCCCATCTCTCAACGCTGCTGTTCCCCTCCTCCAAGTCCACAGATTCCACAACGAACACATTCTTAAGTCTCTTCTGGATCTTCTCTGTGAGCACCTCTTGGTGCTCATTGCACACGGCCTACAATAACGTGCTATCTCCCCCAGTTTTTTTCGCTGCTGGGCTTCACAGTGTCCCACCAACCCACAATCAGCCTTTATCACTTATCACTGGTGTCTGGCTAGGGGTGTGTTTAATCCATGGAAACAAGTGCTCAACTCTCCTCTACCTTTGCAGGCACTAACGTCTTCTCAGGTTTTGGGCCAACGATCTGCTCTGTGAACTCAGGTTCCTGATGGGTCAAAAAAATCATGAATTTTAGGTTAATCTGGCTCTTTTTCCTTATAAGCATGGACACAACACTTCTTCTATCTCACTATATCCTGGAAATTGCCACTTAGTTTTAAGCATCTAAGATGAGAGGGTGATGAAGAGAGACATCCTCACAAATGTGAAATAATTTTAGGCTTCCCTTGTTATATAAAATACACTAGTCAAGAAAAGGGACAGTCAAAAGAAACAAGGCAAGGAGGGTAGATTTCAAGAAAAGATAAGTAACAGAGTCTCCATGGCCTTGCACCCTCTTCCTCCATCTAACAGAAAACTCCACATCTAGCACCAAGGCTCAAAACCGCCCTGGTTCTTGTACCTCCATATTAGCCTTGCTCTTGGGGATTTAATGAGAGACATAGAAGTAGTTGCCCTAGAGGCCAATACTGTATGAAGTGAGGTTGACCATTATTTAATAAATATCTTTCTTCTGTTGTTAAAATTTAAACTAGACATACAATTTTCTTCACTTTAAGATTCCCTTAAATTTATTCTGGCAGGCTACAGATTACAGTATTGATCTAGGAGGCAAAAATACTAGTGTTCTTATTTTGTTCTTGCAACTCTTTGTCAGACTCTGAATAATAAGTTATTTAATTATTTTGAATCTCCATTTTTGAATTTCACCATGGAAGTACAATCTCACCTGTGCATTGGAGTGGTGAGAATCTCATGAGGCAATGTTCTTGGAAGCCATTTGACAAGAATAAAGGTCTATTCAAACAAATAATATAATTTTACCCTTAGTCTATTGTCATAGATTATTAAAGCTAAAATGGGGAGAACATTTAACACCAAGCCTTGTGCAGGATCAGAGTACTCTCTCCTCTGGATATTTTTGGATGAGCACTGACAATATTACGCTTTCCCATTTTCCTCAAATCTTTGCTTGTTGCCAGCAAACTGTTATATTATACTCTTTAACTATAGAGTTATGCAAAGAGTTACTGCATTCGTTAATGCAAATATTTTCCGCTTTGATTGTCCTACATATATTTTATGGCTACCTATATTTTACTTGATTTGATATTTTTGTTGCCAAGCCTTTATCATCCACAAGTTTTTCAGCTATCTGTATGGATGGGGCATTTCTTCAACTCACGGACTTATCCATTTTGTACAACTTTCCATTTCAGAGGCGACATTTTGTGTTCTTCAAATTGTTAAGGACCCAAGGTCCTTGGCAACAGCAAATGAAAACTATGCCAGCTAAAGCTCAGGGAAACCTTATGCACAAACAGGATTAGAAAAGGAGACCCAGGTAGAGTCCCCAGTGGAATCAGAAGGAAATTCATGAACTCAGGCTGCTCCTTCTCTTCTACCTAGTAGTGCCGACTTTGTTTTCTCTAAGTTTCTGCCATCTTTAAGTCTCTTGTCTGCTCCTCTCCATTCTTCTTTCAACCAGCCTCTACAGCAAGGGTTTTATTTCCCTCAAATTTGGGGGCTGTACTCAGCTCTGACTTGCATAATGCTGACTATGCCCCAAATTACATAATTTCAGAATTTGGAGATAGAATTCCAGTGTCTTATTTAAAAGGATGAATTAGTGGTCCGGAGGCTGATAAAATATTACAGAAACCTAAGTAACCTAGTGTTCTGATATAAAGGAGAGCCCTGCTTCAACTTGCTTTCATTCATCGCTACCTCGATTCCATTTCATTCCTTCGATGTGTTGGAGAAAGCTAAAAATCCAAGTCCCCCTTGAAAATGATAATTACATTTTCTATTATGCTGGGTTTTATGTAAAGAAAACTATTAAAAATCATATTTCATGTACAAAAAATATTAAAGAGTTATAAGAACTATAAAAGTAGAAAGTTGCACTAGTTTTCTCCAGTCTGCTTATTAAATAAAGGAGATGGTGCATATACTTGATTTAGTGAATGTGAACTAAACAGTCTGTGTGTATTATGAGATGTATTGATTCACAAAGATTTCTATATAGCAGTATTATGGTTGTCTTCTTATGCAAAATATATATGCATTGATTAATGAAAATAAATGTAGTAAAGTGAAAAATGTGACCTGCATTCTTTTTTTCTTGATTTTCCCCTTTAAAAAGCCTCATGATCACGCAGATTATCATTTCATCAAAGAGACTTCTTCTTTGTTTAAAGCCATTGACAGTTCTTGTGTGCCAAACTCCTTTCTTAAAGTCGGATTAGATCTGCAGTATTAGTAAAAAGTGTCACCTCTACCAGGAAACAAAGGTTTTAAAAAAATATGCTGTGTACTTCCAATCTTGCACAATAACAAGTTACAGTGTGTTGAAAGAGGAGGTATCAGTGAAGGATAATTTCTGGATACTTATTTTGACTATCTCTTTCCCAGAACTCATGACCAGGATCAAAGAAGCAGTATACATTCTACTCTTTGTCAAATGCTATTAACAGTGGTGAGCCCTTAGCATCACTCCTGGAAGCTTGTGAAGATAAGAACGATATGGATGCACAACAAATCAAAGATCCTAGAGTCCCATCCTTAATAATGAAACTATCAGCCTCTTAAGTCCCATAAGATAGTAAGAACTGAAACTATCTATAGCCACCAACATACCATCTATGTTAACATGACATTATTATTCCTGGAAATTCTTGCTCAGGAAGATAACATTCCAAATACTGTATTGTTTATTTCACATATTTCCTGAAAATCCATCTATCTGAACAATAGATTATTCTTCAAAGTTTGCTAAACTGGAATAATCAAACTGCTTTTTACTCTTCAAGTTTCTTTTCAAACTCTCATATCTCTGTGTTTACTCATCTTAAACTCTCATATCATATCCTTAACTTAGCTCCCATCAAGCCCTCAGCATCAAAAAACCTTTAAATAGCTCTTCCAAACTTACGGATTTCCCAGTTTTGTCGTTTGCTTCCCAAGATTCTCCTAAGACTCTCAAGATAGTGGTCTCTCTTACTGCAGTAAATAAACTTGGCATTGTTCCATTAACAAGGTATTTTTAACTTTAGGAAGTCATCAGTATATGTGACCAGGGGTGAAGGGGCAGATAAATGAAATTGATGAGCTTTAATAGTTGATAGAGTGACTGTCTGCTTTTCCCAGAGATAGTCCCTGTGAAAATGTCTGTAGCGGCAACGAAATTAAAGTGGACATTATGATGCATTCTGAGGGCCTTTACACCCCACCATTGTAGGTTTTCGGTTTCTTTCCATGTAAAAATTTTGGCTTCACAGATTTCCAGAACTTGAAATACCAGTCTTTTCACAGGCATTTTAATTTCTCGTCAGAACTCAAGCGATCATTTTTTTTCCCCTCTCACCAAGAAATAGAAAAGTGTTCAGATATGCTGTTGCTATGTTTACTGAATTTTTAAAAAGAAAATGATCACTGAAACATCTTGTGAGTGGGAAAAATACAATCACCAAAGCAAGGATTATGTACATCCAACAGTCTGAATACTAATCTGTGACTTTAAAATTTAAAAATACTGATTTATTGTACATATCTACTTTGCAAACAGCAAATATTGAAATGAACAACAAATTTGTGTTACATAGTTGTTGATGGGGAGCCAAATACTAAACTGCTATTATTCAAAGAAGAGACTATTACTTATTTCCCTTTTTTTTGTCATTACTTACCCTTTCTCACTATTTTATCCAAGTTGTAGTTTTAATTATGTGACAGCTGTTAGGCACATGTTATTTCTTTTGTTAAAGCTTATTCTATCTGAAATACGAAGGCTGCATTTGTCAACTTCCTTTAAAAGGAAGTACAAGCCCAAGACATATCTGTGGAAATAAGGTCTTGTGCCAATGAAATTTATGTTTCTTGATTTTATTTTAATGAAAATCACTGCTGCCTCCATAGTACAGCCCTGTTCATTAAGAAATAATTTTAAGAGGCTGCCTGCTCTCAGAGAATTCTATTTCAGGAGTTCTTTTTAAAAGCATTCCAGAACCATTTTATATAACAATGTGAATTATTTTAAGGAAATTCATTTTCAAATACAAGCTAAATGGGAATCTTAGAAAACAACCTTACTGGAGTAAAAAATGTGCTTTGGAATACATTTTGCTATTTTACTACCAAAGGGATTTTTTTTCATCTGTAAAAGGATGTTTCCTAAGTCATAATAAGATTTATAATTTTTTGATAAGAAATTTACAGTACTCTGACGTGATAACAGCCATTGCCCTAGAGACACTGTCATTGGAGGTTCAAGTACCCATAAAAACAGCAATAACATTAAGCTTAATATCCTACTTAACTCATTTATTTGATGTTAGGTGAAATGTATTTTTTTTTTTTTAATATTTTATTTTTATTTATTCGGCAGAGATAGAGACAGCCAGCGAGAGAGGGAACACAAGCAGGGGGAGTGGGAGAGGAAGAAGCAGGCTCACAGCAGAGGAGTCTGACGTGGGGCTCGATCCCACAACGCCGGGATCACGCCCTGAGCCGAAGGCAGATGCTTAAGCGCTGTGCCACCCAGGCGCCCCAGGTGAAATGTATTTCAATGATAGCAAATCAGGGAGTTATTCTGTTGTCTCATTTTTTTTTTTTTAACTTGATAACCCGGAAGGAACTGACTAATAAAAATACTTTTTGTTTATTTTAAATTTTATAAGAACTCTTCAATCTCTCTCTCTCTCTCTTTCTCTCTCTCTCTCTCTCTCTCTCTCACACACACACACACACACACACACACCAGTACTGTTTCTAGCCACATGACCAGCCTCCCCCAGCTTCTCTAACCCATGATGATGTTTTATTTGTTTATTCTGCTCTGTTAGAATTTGCCTGATGGAAGATTAGGGAGCTGGATTTCCATATAGGCTGTATGTGTGTGTGTATGTGCAAGCTCACATGTGAGTGTGTGTGAGTGTGAGTGTGTGTGTGTGTGTGTGTGTGTGTGTGTACACACTGTGGGCCCTGACCTCTGACCTAGTCTCCTTTACTAAACTTTATTCAGGCTCCTCTGAGTCCTCTTTTTGACTAGACCTTGTCTTTGGGTCCTGACTTCAACAAAAGTTTACTAACAGGTTTTGCACATACACATGGGAATGGGCAGTGATGAGTAACTCAAAGGGATGCTTAGAACTTGAGCTTATACAGTACCTTGGTAAAAAATAATAATTTTGTAGAGAAGTGGCAAGAGAAAGGAAAAGAACTTTGAATTTCTAAGATGGCAAATTGTGGGAAGATAAATATATGGAGAACTAATAAAAGATAAGAGCTCGTTAGTAAAGTCTATTATGTACATTCTGATAAAGTTCTAGAGTTGTCTCTAGTAATTAACTTCTGTCCTTTGTGGTGGAGGAGAGGGGAAGGGAGACACCTTTATAAATTTATGTCCTGCTTTCAAATAGTGAGAGAGGAGAGAGCTTTGCTTGTATCTACTTCTTTTCAATTGCCTTCAGCTCAAAATAATTTATATGCAAAAGAGGCATACTTTGGTGTGACATAGTCTGCTGCCCTTCACCTGCACAGCTCAGTTTTAGCAAGAATCTCCCTTAGTTCAGAGGGAATCCCTCACTCTTGTTATCTGATCAAATTTCTCATATCCCATGTTTGATATCTGACGTTTCTGGCCCGTGTTCAGCAAGAATCCTCTTACGTCTGTTAGCAAGAATCGTCCTCATCTTGATGCCTCTTCTTAGGAATTTTTCATCCACTAACCCCCCCCCCTTCTGCCCAATGGCTATAAATCCCCAGCTATCTTTGCTATCTTTGGAGTTAAGTCAATTTCTCTCCACTATTGCAATAGTTTTGACGCCTATCAAAATAGTTCTGAATGAACTTTTCCTTTCCACCTTAATGAGTGTCAGAAAGTTTTTTTCCTTAGTATCTCCATCACCAACAATTCAGCCTAATTTTGGCCCTACAGTAAGAACTCAAATGGAACTGGAAATTTCACTGTGTAGAATTTCCAGGGACCAAAGACCTTCTCACTGCTGTTGTGCACTTTCTTTTTGGAGTTTGCAGAGTGATATAGAAACACCAATACTGCATGCATGTTCAACATATTCAGAGCTATGGGTAATAAGAATGTGGAGAGGGGCAATGGATGCATTGATTTCCCAACTTCCTCACTCCAATGGTTTAAGCAGTTCCCCTACCACTCCTTTTTGGGAGGTCTCATAGGTGTGACACATAGGGCAAATGTTTGTATCACAGAATTAGAGCAAAAGAATATTTATGTCAAAGAAAAAGCCCAAAAGGGTTGATGATAAAGCAAAAATTCACCAGGAGTTGTGGACACTGAAATTCATAAGAGAAAGACGGAAAAGTACTCTCACTGATCTTCAGAACGTAATCTTTTATTGTTTCTTTGCTCTTCCCTTTTTCTTTCTCCTTCCTCAGGGATAGTAAGCCATTGTATCATTCATGTATGCGGCCATTTATATGTCCCTTACAACTTTAATATGTATCATTTCAATAATCTTCAACATAACAGTCTGAAGTTTGTTATTACTACACCTGTTTTACAGGTGAGGACTCTTAAGCATGTGGAGATTAAATGATTTGTTCATGATCACACAGCTAATAAGTGGCAAGTCAAAATTTAAACTCAACCCTGACTAAAATTTGTTCTTTGGATATTTGCCAGTGCTTTTCAACTCTTAATGTGCATCCTTAAATAATCTGGAGGTCTTGTTAAAATGCACATCCAGGCTCAGGAGCTCTGGGTGGGGACCCGGGACTCTGCATTGGTGGGGAATGTTGATGTTGCATTTTCCTGGGCCATACTTTGAGTAGCACTTGATGGTCATTAATGGGAAGTTGTAAAGTTTTCACTGATAATGTGCTTCATCATAACTTTGCCTCATTACTTTAGCATATGTCTAAAATACCATAAATTGATTTACCCCAAAGTTCTTATTCTTCTCTCAAACCAAAGGTTAGAGCTTTCTGGTATCAGTAGAATTGCCCCAGTCAAATTCTCCCTTAAGGTTTTTGCTTAGAAATATCAAATGTAGTACTTTTTGTTTTCAGTCCATCCATCAAATCTTTCACTCTACTCACCATTTTTTTCTCTCTCTCCTCTGAACTCTTTTCAATTTATCTAGATCTTTTGGACACCTATAAGCAAAAAACTGAATGCTTTATTCCAGGTGTGGACCCATCATTCATATGGAAAATGCTATCACATCACGTCTCTCAGTTTTATGACACAAGTGATACAATCTCTTTCGGTATTGAGTCCAAAAGAACCCCACACTGTTTTGTGACTGAGCTATATTGAAGATTTCTATCTAATTTGACATGGTAATTTACAGCCTCAAATATCTGTGCTTCTTCAAAAGAACTAATTTACATTTTTGAAGCTGGATGACACGTTTTTTCCTATACCATGCATGTTTCATCATTTTGTTGTTACTGATGTTAGCACACAGCCCTTTTCATTTCCTAATTTGGTTTGACTGTTGCTGGGGAGCCTCTTTCATACCCTTTATAGCATATGGACTGCTATCAAAGGCAGAAACATACTCTATATTCCAAATGCCTCTGGAAGTTCTCTAGCTAGGATTTTCAGTTGTTTAAGAGTAAGGCAAGGTGTCATGGATTCTCTTTTGGGAGGTCATGTGAGGCAAGACCAACAGGGGTTAAGAGCTGATTAATTGGTTAATACATCTGAACTTCTGTATGTTGTAAAACTTTCATTTTCAAATGAAAATGTGAGCAGGCTAACATGGGAGGGGAAGGGAGACAAAAGGCGTGAAAGATAGGGAGGGAGGGAGAGATAACTAAAAGAAAAATAAAAATTTTTTTCCCTCTGAGCTCTTCCTAATTAGAATTTTCTATCACCAAGACTTCTTTGATTCTATAGATGTGAATATTTTTTAATTCAGGCAAATACATATTGAGGACCTCCTTTGAGTCAGTGACCAGCTAGGTAACGAATGGGGAAAGGCTGAAAAATATACTGTTCATGCCTTGAGGAGCTCATCAATTATTAGATGAGGTAAATTTCTGCAGCTCAATTAGTTCCTCTTTTTACTGCAGTCCTAGTTTCATTTTGTTACTTTATGCCAGGAAAACTTCATAGGAAGGAACAACTTCTTATTTGGGGAAAATTTATTGTAGAGAGGTATTTGGGCAGGACCCTGAAGACTAGGCTGGGATTTTTGTTAGATAACCATAGGTGAAACACAATGTCAGACTTTTGCTTTGGGAGACCCTGCAAGGCAAATTCCAAAACAGGGCTTAGCTGCTTGTGAGCTCAGGATAATAAATTTAAACTTGCATATACTGCGAAACTTTTATAAAGCATTTATATAACAAAGCAATATTTCCCTGGAGAAAGTAGGGGAGAACTGTATACGTGTATATTTTTCCTCCCAAATAAATTAGTTCTTGAGATCTGAAACTGAATCCTACTTCTTGGTTGCCTGAGTTATATTTGTTTAAATACTGTTTTGTACAAAATGGAACAAAAGGAACGCTTGCCAATTAACACAGGGCTGGATTACAGGGACATGGACTCCATGGCAATGATTCATTCCTGCTTTGTTGCAGGACATTCTCTTGGTTGCCATATACAGTTTCCATTGCCATAAATTTGCGCCTACAATTCTGTCACATGATGTAGATTTGGGTGTCTAAATTCATCTTATTGATGAGACAACTGATGCAAAGAGAGGTTAAATGGTCTAAGGCTAGTTACATAGTAGCTAAACAAGGATTCTAATTTCCATATTTCTGACTCCAGAAACTGTATGTGTAACTCAAACACTACATTTTTATGTGTGTCTGCACTCTTATGTCACATGAACAATTAGTTAACTCACTGTAGTAATAAGTTGATCCTCAGTAAACTTACGCAATGCAGGTTCTACAGAAGAAAAAAAAGATGACTACTAGGTAATACTTACAACTCAAGAGCATATAAGTTAGTAGGTAAACACTTTTACATCTATAATTTAAATTCAACACTATACTAAGTGCTATAAAAGAAGAAGAAATTAATATTAGTGAAGGTTACAGAGGGGAGATTAATTTTAACTAGAGATGATATGTTTTAAAATTATGTTCAGTTAGCCAATATATAGTATATCATTAGTTTTTGATATAGTATTCCATGATTCATTGTTTACATACAACACCCAGTACTCATCATAATATATGCCCTGCTTAATACCCATCACCTGGCTACCCCGTCCCCCCACCCCCTCTCTACTTGTAACCTTCAGTTTGTTCCCCAGAGTCCAGAGTCTCTCATGGTTTGTTTCCCTCTCTGATTTCTTCCCCTTCAGTTTCCCCTCCCTTCCCCTATTCTCCTCCACACTACTCCTTATATTCCACATACAAGTGAAACTATATGATAGTTGTCTTTCTCTGCTTGACTTATTTCACTTAGCATAGTCCTCTCCAGTTCCATCCGTGTCGATGTAAAAGGTAAGTATTCATCCTTTCTGACGGCTGAGTAATATTGCATTGTATATACCACAACTTCTTTACCCATTCATCTGTTGAAGGACATCTCGGCTCCTTCCACAGTTTGGCTATTGTGGACAATGCTGTTGTGAACGTTGGGGTGCATGTGCCCTTTCTTTTCACTACACCTATATCTTTGGGGGTAAATACCTAATAGTGGAATTGCTGGGTCGTAAGGTAGCTCTATTTTCAACTTCTTTGAGGAAACTCCATACTGTTTTCCAGACGGCTGTACCAGTTTGCATTCCTACCAACAGTGTGACAGGGTTCCCCTTTCTCCACATCCTCACCAACATCTGTTGTTTCCTGTCTTAATTTTTGCCATTCTAACTGGTGTATGGTGGTATCTCATTGTGGTTTTGATTTGTATTTCCCTGATGGCTAGTGATATTGAACATTTTTTATGTGTCTGTTGGCCATTTGTATGTCTTCTTTGGAGAAGTGTCTGTTCATGTCTTCTGCTCATTTCTTGACTGGACTATTTGTTTTTTGGGTGTTGAGTTTGAGACATTCTTTATAGATCTTGGATACCAGCCCGTTATCTGTAATGTCATTTGCAAATATCTTCTCCCATTCTGTGGGTTGCCTCTTAGTTTTGTTGACTGTTTCTTTGCTGTGCAGAAGCTTTTCATCTTGATGAAGTCCCAAAAGTTCATTTTTGCTTTTGTTTCCCTTGCCGTTAGAGACGTGTCCTGAAAGAAATTGCTGTGGCTGATGTCAAAGAGGTTATTGCCTATGTTCTCCTCTGGGATTTTGATGGATTCCTATCTCACATTTACGTCTTTGATCCATTTTGATTTTTCTTTGTGTATGGTATAAGAGAATGGTCCAGTTTCATTCTTTCGCATGTGGCTGTCCCATTTTCCCAGCACCATTTATTGAAGAGACTGTCTCTTTTCCATTGCATATTCTTTCCTGATTTGTTGAAGATTAATTCATCACAGAGTTGACGGTCCATTTCTGGGTTCTCAATTCTGTTCCATTGATCTATGTGTCTGTTTTTGTGCCAATACCATGCTGTCTTCATGATCACAGCTTTGTAATACAGCTTGAAGTCAGGCATCGTGATGCCCCAAGGTTTGGCTTTCTTTTTCAACATTCCCCTGGGGATTCAGGGTCTTTTAGGGTTCCATACAAATTTTAGGGTTATTTGTTCCAGCTCTGTGAAAAATGTCAATGGTATTTTGATAGGGATTGCATTGAAAGTGTAGACTGCTATGGGCAGCATAGACATTTTAACAATGTTTATTCTTCCAGTCCATGAGCATGGAATATTTTTCCATCACTTTGCGTCTTCCTCAAGTTCTTTCATAAGTGTTCTGTAGTTTCTAGAGTATAGATCCTTTACCTCTTTGGCGAGGTTTATTCTTAGCTATCTTACGGGTTTTGGTGCTATTGTAAATGGAATCGATTCCTTAATTTCTCTTTCTTCAGTTACATTGTTAGTTTATGCAACGATTTACAAATAAGATTTGAGCTGAAATGAGATTTAGGGTATATTTAACCCCCCAGCATGTGATTATGGAGTTGATTGGGGGCTGGGAGAGGCAACTGGCAGACATTCAAGCAAAGACAACACTCTAGAGAATGGAAGATATGTTTAGGAAATAGCAGGTGGACTGAGATAGCAAACTTAGGGAACTTAGAAGGGAGAAGGGACACTGATGTGTGGGAAGTGAAACTGGAAAGTTAGGTAGAAAACACTTTCTAGGCTGAATTATTTCAATTTTATTCAGTAACAAACTGGAGGCATCAGAACTTTTGGAACTATCATGTGACAAGATCAGATCTATGATTTAGATTCACTAAATAAGAAGAGTGGGTGGGCAGAAACAGGGAATCCAGTTAAATTATAAGAGGAAATGAGTTACTAAACTACTATTTTTACTATGACCTGGAAAGATAGCATTTATACTCACTTGTTGTGGTTGCTCTGAAGTTAAGCTATAATGTACACTGTAAGTTTCAAATTTGTCTTATTTATGATTAGGTGGAATTTGAGTGATTTATAAAACAATATCTATTTAGGACATTTGTTGTTTTTTATTTGGGACTTATTTCATAATATTAGCTAATATAAAACTTCTAAATTTCATATAATAACATTTATTCTCGATTTATCAGTCATTCCATTTTCACAGAACATTACCCTTCTAACTATGGCATTTTGAAAGGAATGTTATACCAAACAAATCTTAATATAACCAGGATAGTTTAAAAGGAAAAAAAAGATAGGACTGAAAAAACTCTTCCCTTTAAATTCTTGAGGAAGTAATTCTTTTTTGACAAAGAGATGGACGAGATGACTTATTGGGTCATTTTAAAACTTTAGTTTCCATGAGTCTGTGATTTATACATAAGAGAAATTGTTTTATCTCCTGACTGATGGTCCTTCCAATCCCTGTTTCCCTCCTGCCACCAAGAATAAGATTCCTCTAAGTATAAAAATATTTCAAGCAGACTTTTTGACTCTGTAAGTCTTCAAGTGATAAATACAACACTCAACATTGCTGTTTAAGATGGTAAATCACCCAAAGTTGAATTTATAGAATTCTAGAGATGATTTTGTTCAGCCACCCCCATTTTATATCCAAGTCTAGAATTCTCTGGCATCATATTAGAGACAAAGTTCAAAGCATTACATAAAAATAATTCAGTGTTTTGAAAGTACTCTTTTAAGCAAATTCTGTAGGTTTTTGATTTTCATAAAATTATATTTTATTTCCATGACTATTCAATTATCTGTTAATTATCTGCAGGGTTTGTTAAGAAAATACTCAGGACTGGCAATGTGCTGCAGGCAATATATCAGACCAGATATTAAGAAAGGACTTTCCTGGCATAAAATGATTAGACATTGCATAAAGTACTTATTTATGTATATATGTGCATGAATTCTTACAGGGAGTAAGCAACTCCTCATACAGCCAACAACAATAAAAAATCCACAAAGAGTATGATTATCTGAGGTCAAGTGCCAATAACAGCTGGGTGGTTTTGGGCCAATAACATAAAGTAGGCAGAGCTGAATAAGGCAACTTGAAAACAAGAAAGGGGGCAGAAGTGACTCTAGTTTGGTAACACTGCCTGGCTCCCAGAAGAACCAATGTAAATCCTGTCTAGAAGAAGACACTCTCAATTTTTGTTAGTGTCTTATTCATATAATAAAATTAATCACATATGACCTCTCATTTAAAGATCAGTAGGTACACACAGAACCAAATCACCATGGAATACTCATCAAAACAATAAACAACAAATTTAGCTTCCCTAAGATTTAAAAATTTGCAAATATCAGACATGAACTTTTAAATCCCAACATTGGAAATGTTTACCAAAATAAAAAACGGGATAATAAAAATATAAATTAATAAGAAACTAGAGAAAAGTCCAGACATTTGATAACTGTATCATTTGGAGTTCTCCAGAGAAAAAGAACCAATAGGATTTACCTATTTACCTATCTCTGTCTCTCTCTCTCTCCCCCTACACACATATCTTATATATCTCTCTATCTAGATACATGTAAATCACTCTCTATATAAGAATATATATGTCATATATACATAAATCTCTCTGTATAAGATTATATATATCTAGATATATATCTATATAGCTTATATCTAATAATAGATATCTATGATAGTAATATTCCATCTATCTATCTCTCTATCTATCTATCTATCTATCTATCATTAATTGAATGCTCTAGCTATCTGGATTTATTTTAATGAATTGGCTCATGTGCTTGTGGAAGCACAAAAGTTTATAAATTATAGGACAAACTACCAAGCTATAAAGTTAGGCAGGATTTCTAAGTTATATTCTTGATGTAGAATTCTTACTTCTTCAAAAAACCTGGTTTTACTCTAAAGACCTTCAACTGATTAAGTGACTCCCAACCACATATCAAGAGTAATCTGCCTTACATATAGTTTAACTGGTTGTAAATATTAATCACATGTACAAAATATTTTCACAGCAACGAGACTGATTTTGGACCAAACAACTTGTTGCCATAGCCTAGCCAAATTGACATATAAAATTAAACATCTCAATAACAAATAAACTTTTAAAAGAAAAAAGTGAAAATGATGGATATTTTAGCAGCGAAGTAGACAAAATTAAATGGAAAATTATTATAGTGGAAGAGCTATCTGAAGAAATTACCCACATATACAAGCAAATGGAAATTAAAAGAATAGTTAAGAGGTAGAGTAAAAAAGTTCTAATTTATATCTAATTGGAAATCCAGAAAGAGATGATAAAATGAAAGGAGGAGAGTAATATTTGAAGAAAAAGTGACTGAAAATTTTCCATAAATAATCCAAGATACAAATTCCCAGATATTAGAAGCATGATGTATCAAGCAGAAACCAAACCAAACAAATGCTACACACACCTCTACTGACAGCAGGTACTGAGTCAGACCACTATGGTACAGCTACATTAGCTACACTAATTACAACTAAAATCCACACAAAAAATACAAAAAGCTGTTATTTGAGGGCTTATGATACTCTAGGCACAGATGGTCTGGTGGGAGAATTCTACCAATTCTATACACTCTTTTGCATTTCTTATTCTACCTCATTCTCCTGATACCAAAATAAAATACCTTACAAGGAAAGAAACTACATTTGAATAGCTCCCATAAACATAGATACAAATGTCTTGCAACAAAATATTAATAAATCAAATAGAGCAGTGTATAAAAAGAATAATACATCGTGACCAAGTGTCATTTATAGCAGGAATGCAAGGCTGGTTTGATATTCAAAAATCAATCACTGTTAATTCACCATTCAAAGGTTAAAAAAAATATTAGATACAGAAATGCATTTCACATAATTCAACAATCTTTCATGATGAATACTCTCAGAAAGCTAGGAATCAACCACATTTCCCTAACTTAACAAAGGGCATTTTACTAGTTTTCTGTGACTGTTTTAACAAATTACTACAAAGTTACCGACATAAAACCATGTATTTGTATTAGCTTATAGTTCTGGTAATTTAGAAGTCCAAAATTTTTATCCCCAGGCTAAAACCAAGGCTAAACCCTAGAGGAGAATCCTTTTTTTTTTTTTTTTTTCTGCCTAGCTTCTAGAGGCTGCCTACAATCCTTTGCTCATAGCTCCCTTGTATCTTCGAAGTCATCAATAGCCAGTTGGGTACATCTCATGTTGCATCATTTTGATATCAACCCTTTTGTCTTCTTCTTCCATATGTAAGGACTTCTGTGATTACAGTTGGTCCACCTGGATAATTTAAAATAACCTGTTTATTATTATTAAGATCAATTGATTGGCAATGCTAATTCAATCTGCAACCCTAATTTCCCTTTGCCGTGTAACATAAATTATTGACAGGGCCCAGGGATTAGGGCATGGACAGATTTGGGGGACATTCCGCTGACTACAGCATATAAATCCCTACAGCAAACATCTTATTAACAGTCTAAACACTTTCCCTCTAATTGTCTCAAGCTAAGAGAGGTGCTTCTTCTCTGTACTCCCTTAGTATCTCTACCTTAGCACTTACCCTACTTTAACGTGTAATTGCTGGTTTACCTGTCCCACTAGACATAATACATTATTTAGTAGTGTATGTCAGATCAGTGCCTGGTAAATAGAGTTATTAATAAGTACAAGTTATAGAAAGCAGCATCTCCAAATGATATATGATTTAAAAAACCTATCAGGATGGGCTGTCACTTGGGTCCTTTCCTTCCTCAGTAGAACTGGTGTCTGTGTCCTCTTAAACACTAAAGGAAGGCTTAGTTTCCATGGTCCCTGTACCATTTAGGCACACAGACTATACTTATTTGGGTAGAAAAACCATAGAAAACATCCTGCCATGGTGCTTTCTTTCTAATAGCACCTTTCACATGGCCCTGAGAATAGGTGACACATTTAGAAATTGTTTCTAGATCAAAATGAGAAGAGGAAAAAAATAGGTTGGGTGAGACAATATGACTAATTTAAAAAAATTATGGGAATAGAGATACTGGAGTATGTGTAAAATACTGTTTATACCTGAATTACTTCAGTAGCTTACATATACTTAGCAATTGTGTGATTGTTTTTAAGAGCACAAAGTGTGGGAAAAAATGCTGAATTTAATAAAACTGGTTTGCACGTGGAAGCCCAAACTTTAATCATATGCATGGACATTGCGTGGAGGTCAGTTTGGAGAAACTTTTTAAACATTAGCTTGTTACTGGAATGAAAACTCTTAATTTGCATATTTTTAATATTATTATTTTTTAAGATTTTATTTAGTTATATATTTATTTTAGAGACGGAGAAAACACGTGTGCCCCACATGTGCATGGGGGGAGGAGGGAGTGGAAGAGGGAAAGGAGAGCAACAATCAGACTCTGTGCTGAGCGTGGAGACACCCCTAGATCACAGCGTGAGCCAAAATTGAGAGTTGGATACTTCACTGATTGAGCCACCCAGGCATCCCGAGATTATTATTTTATAATATTTAATATAAAAATGAATTCAGTGTATATGTAAGATATGATGCAAATTTACAAAACAAAATCTCAAACCTCAGCTGTCAACCTACAAAACAAATTCCCAGCAGCTTCATACATCTCTATGCTCCTTCTCTGTTCCATATCTCTATTCTCCTCTAGTAACATATTTTCTGACTTTTTAAAAATAATAACCATATCACTCGCATCTTTTTTCCTGAAGTTTATGCCTTCTATTTCTTGTTCTTGACTCACTGCTTGGGCCAGTATGTCCAACAAAAAGCTTAATAGAAACCTATCTTTTTCTAGATTTTAAAAAGTTTCATTATTCAGACTAATGCTTGCTATAGATTTTTCATGTATTTCTTTTATTAGATGAAGGAATTTTCTATTTTACCAAGAATGTTTTCTTAAAAAAATAATGTGGAATTATTAAATAATATTGGGTATATCTATTTACAGTGATCATATTGTTTGCTATTATTTGATGTGTTATATTTACAGATTTTTTTTCATGTTAAAAAATTTACAATACTTTGATAAATACATTTTGTGCTTTTTAAATATTCTTTTTTAAAATCTTCCTTTGTCAACTCTTCATCTCAATGAAAGATCTTGACATTTCATTTGAAAGCTGCTTGATGTTATAACTTAGATAAATCATCTAAATATCAATGTTCCTCTTTTAAAAATGAGAACAAAACTATTGACCTAAAGAGTGTGTTGAAGATCAAAGCCTCATAAGGCATTTACTTAATGTCCGATCTTCGTTTCTTATCCAAAGGATTCCTTGAGGCTTATCTTCAAATGCCTGCTCCCTGAACTCTTTCCTATCCTTCCAAATGGGTATAATCCCTCCTTTCTGAAACTTAACATTTTGCATGCCTAATTTTGTTGTCCTTATGTAGTATCTACTATTATTATTTGTTTATTGATATATGTATGTTCTGCTCATTGAAACCAGGGACTGTCTGACTTTTCTATCAGTTGAATAACTGCTAACGAGGTATTATGGACTGAATGTGTTCTCTAAAATTCATAAGAATGTGATTGTAATTTGGAGACAGGCCTTTTAAAGAGGTAATTAAGTTAAAATGAGGTTCTTAGGGTGGGATCTGATCCAACAGGACTGCTGCTCTTATAAGAAAAGGAGACCAGGGCACAGGGCACCAGGAATGTGTGTGCACAAAGGACCACGTCACGAGGCAGCTGGAGGGTGACCATCTGCAAGCCAAGGGGAGAAGCCTTTGAGGAAACCAACCCTGCCAGCACCTTAATCTGGAACTTCTAGATTCCACACTGTGAGAAAGTAAATTTCTGTTGTTTAAGCCATTCATCTGTGGTATTTTGTAATGGCAGTTCTAGAAAACTAATACATAAGGAATACAATAAATATTTCTGTATTTAATTGTGTAAAATTCTTCTAGGATAAAGAGGGCATAAGTGTACCAACACATCCCAACCCCATCCCAACTATATGCATATGTTTACTGGCCATTTCCATTGGTGGCAGGGGTTGAGGGATGTAGTATGAAGGATAGGGAGAGCACATAGAAGATTCTTCCCTTTTATAAAGCTAAGAGTTGTTGAATGTTAGGGTTTCTCTTCAGTAATTACTAATTAAGAATGTTTATATTTGTTAAACTGATTATTTTAGAGGGAAAATTGATAATCTGAAAAAAAATGGTATCTGTATCTGATTTCTCAAATAAAGGAAATTAGGTATCAAAAAAGAGTAAAACTTTAAGGCCAAGTTAATGAGAAACTCTTTTACATTTATAGAAAGCAGTTCATTTGAATATGGACTTCGGAGGAATATGTTAGCACACATGTACATATGTTGTGAGTAGGACACAGCAGTGGGATAGAAAAGATTATATGACACTGGGTAATTCCTATTTTTGAGGAACTTATAATGTAATTTGAAGAGGAAAACAATAAAAATGACAACCTTACCCATATTAAGTATTTTGAGCAGAAAGTCCCAAATATTTTGTACCTCATCTTAGAACCTAGTACAAACCCCAGTTGTTCACATAACTAGAGCAGAAAATTCAGGGTTAGGGAGTGCTCCAGAAAGCCTTCCCTGTATGTCCTTTCAGAGTGAGAACTCTGTCATATACTTCCTTTTGCTTGACACTGTATGGTTAGTGGTAAACGCTCAACATATTCATGTTGAAATGAATTATACCAAATTAGGGTGGAGAAATGTAATGCCTACTCTGACAATATTTCTGTCTTGTCCCTTCTCACAGAGGAAAAAAATTTTCTCAGGCCTCTGAATCATAGACCAGACTTGTTAGCTTGAAATGAATGGCAACACTATTTTTCAAAGTGGCCAAATAAGCCATTGTCAAGAGTGTATACTAAAGCAAAAACTTGAACATGAGGCTGATGATCAATCTAGAGTAAATGTAAATAAAGCTCAAGTGGCTCTTAGGGATTTGCACGCCCCTAGGAGACAGCATTCCTCAAGCTCTAATTCAAATTCCCAAACGCACTCAAGTGGGTAGAAGCTCCCAACTCATGTTTGGTAGGGGGGTGTAAAAAGGAGAAGATGAATGTCTCATTAACTTAAGTATTTAGTAAAGTGATTTTTAAATTTGTTTAGATTAAATTTCTGTGAATTATTTTCTTATCCTTGAGTGCTGATTCTGTTCTCCCCACTCTTAGGAAGCAGTGTTTCTCTCTTCCTTACCATCTGCATTTCAGTGACATTAACATAACGATCTAAGTCTTGAAATCAACAAATACTTAACCTGGAGTTTCCTTAGAGAATAGCAGCTCATTATAAAAGGAGTAATATTGTAACTCTTTCAAGGACAATAAACTTTCTTTTCTTTTCTTTCTTTCTTTCTTTCTTTCTTTCTTTCTTTCTTTCTTTTTTTTTTTTTTTTTTGTATTTCTACTTCTGCTTTCTACTTTGAATTAACTTCCGTTCATTCCCATTTGTCTTGTGGAGGTCATAACATTAATAAAACAAGTAAAAGCCTAGTATCAACAGTGTTAGGACATTGGTTACTGACTTTACGGGAGTGCATGGCTCTGAAGAATGGGAACACATGGTTATGTTGTGGTGGTCTGAAAATGTTCCATGGAAGAGGGAAAACTATGTCATGTTGAGTGGGTTTAGTTTGCTACTACCAAAAAAAAAAAAAAAAAAAAAAAAAAAAAAGGAGAAAGCATTTAAATGATTTATTGGGATGAAAAACATGAGTTTCTTCTCTTGATGTGTTTTTATGTCCAGGAGTATAGGCTAGCATTTTTCTCTTTATCTGCATAGTCACCTACAAGCCAACCAAGGCCCCCAACAGGACCACAGTGACACTTAGCAGAGACTTTTCCTCACATTGGTCCTCTCCAAGTCCATGCATGGTCAGATGTGCAAATTAAATGCAAAGCTTTAATTTATTTATATGGCTGCAAAGCTTTACGTATTATGGGTGTTTGGATAATTTAGTTAATTGATGGACATATATAGATTTTTTCTAATTCCCACTAGAAATAAATACTCTTGTCATTTCTGCTTTTATATTTTTGTAGAACATATTTCTAAAAGTTATTTTCTGTGTTAAAGAGTATTGTGTGTGAAACAATTTGGAATTTAGAGAAAAGTTGCAAGTACAAAACAAAGAATGCAGGGTAGATTGCTGAAATGATGTCCCTATAGCCCCAAACACTTTGGCCTGTATTTCCTACAAACAATGTCATTTTCCATCATAACCAAAATGTAACTATCCATCTCAGGAAATTACACTGATTCATAACACTATTTAATCCTCTATCGAATTTTGTCAGATGCCACATTAATGTCCTTTATAGAAAAAAGATTCAGGTCAGAATCACATTCTGAGTTTAGTTATCATGTTCCTTTTCACTTCAATTTTGAATAATTTCTTATTATTTGTGAAGATTTCTATTTCATCAATTAGCCAACATTTCTGTACAAATTCAACAATATGGATATTAGCATTTTAAAAACTATTTTTTTCCAACAAATGAATATACAGTGGTGTCTCTTTGTTATTATATTTGCATTTTATCGACACTAATGAGATTTAGTATGGTTTCTTAAGTTTTTGGTGATTTTCATTTCCTCGTCTATTTTTCTATCAGACTATTATTACTTCTATATTTTGTAGGAAAGTAGAAAATTAATCATATATTTTGCAAACATTATTTTTCTATATATTTTCCTCTGAACTTTGTTTATGGTGTTATAATTACAAATATTTTAGTAGCCAAATCTATCAGTCTGTCCTCTCAGATTTAGTGTCTTGTTAAAGGACTCTCTTCATCTAAGAATTTACAAATATTCTCTTAGATTTATTTTAACATCTTTATTATTATTTTATATTTAGATTTCAATTTATATATGAATTATTTTTATATGGTATGAAAAAGAGTGTATCAGTTTTTGTTTATTTCAGATGAATAACTAATTATGCCTGTATTATTTATTAAAGGAAGGATCTATTTCCCTCTGAAGTAAGTTGGCACTTCTATCATATGCTTTCCATTTCTAGTACATCTACTTCTGAACTCTGGTTTTACTTCATTGACCTATTTGCCAATATTGTTTTTCCATGTTTCTTATGGTAACTTTATAATAGGTTTCAATTATTTTGTACTCTAAGTTATCTTTTATTATTCTTTTTTCAACAAAAATGTTTCTGGCAATTTTTACTCATTCAGTTTCCCGTATTAATTTTAAAATATTAATCATGATAAAAGAAACTATACCAATACTTGGTTTCAAATGAGAATTACATCAAATCCATATATTGCTTTTGGAAAGATTCCACTTTAAAGATAATGTCTATATCCTCATTTTTACTCTTGGCTTTGAATACCATTCTATCTGATATTAACAGGACTCACCTATCTTTTTCTTGTTATGTATTTACAAAGAAATTTATTTTCCACTTTTCTTTTAACTTCATTTAAATGTACTTCTTACACATATCCAGTAGCTGGATTTTGTTTTATAAGCTAACCTATTTTAAGGGAATTGCTATTAGTAATGTTAAACAGTATTCTTGGTTTTAATTAAAACCACTCCAATAATTCCAAATTTAGATCCAGATGGCAGAAAAATTAAATTACCATTATTATAATTATGTAGGATTATGTTTTATTCTCTTCCTGTTAATGCTGAAATTAGAAATCAGGGTATCTTCAAAAAGTTCAATGGGAGTGCCATGAGGAAGCAGCTGATTTTTCTGTCTGATTTTTATCTGTCAGTGGAATATTTGTCAACTCCTTGGGATTTTTGATGTAAAACCCTTTCAATTTGCATCTTTCAAGTTTTTAACTATCAAGGTATTGTTTTTATGGTGTTAGCTTCTGAAAATCCCTTCTTCATTTATTGTTGGCTCTTCTTCTCATAGTCTTTTGTACCCCAATGCTCATTCCACATTCAAAACAGAGCTAATAGAGCATATTAAAAAGTAATAAAGATTGAATTATTTCTGCTAAAGGTTATTAAGTGGATTTGATAATGGCAAAATGTCAGACATTATTGTGAGATTAATATTCTGATTATTAGGTTTAATTGATGACAGACGTCATTCAGGAAAAGAAAATATTCATTCCAGACTGTCCAGTTCAGATTAAATACATATTTAAGAATAAAAATAACACCATCCTTTATAATTGCCTATCCAATTGTTTCTGACTTCGATACAGAATATTCCTACAAAGAAATAGAAGTGCTTATGAACTAAGTGAGGTTTTAAGCCTCCTCTAGAGAAACATATAAAGAACTTATAAACCTCCACACCCAAACATGAATAAGCCAATTAAAAAATGGGCAGAAGACATGAATAGACATTTTTCCAAAGAAGACATAGAGATGGCCAACAGACACATGAAAAGATGCTCAACATCACTCATCATCAGGGAAATGCAAATCAAAACTACAGTGAGATACCACTTCACTCCTGTCAGAATAACTAAAAACAACAGCACAAGAAACCACAGGTGTTGCTGAGGATGTGGAGAAAAAGGAAACTGCTTGTACCGTTGGTGGGAAGGCAAGCTGGTGCGGCTACTCTGGAGAACAGTATGGAGTTTCCTCAAAAAGTTAAAAAGAGAACTACCCTACAATCCAGCAGTTGCACTACTAAGTATTTACTCAAAGAATACAAAAATACTAATTCAAAGGGATACATGCATCCCAATGTTTATAGTAGCATTATCTACAATAGCCAAACTATCTATGGAAGCAGCCCAGGTGCCAGGTGACTGATGAATATATAAAGAAGATGCCATATATATTAGAACTGAAAACTTTCATATACATACATATGAATTTATAGTTAATATTTTGTGTAATATTTTATATCACATTTATTATATATAAATCTTTCATACATACACACACACAGGAATATTACTCAGCCATAAAAAAGAATGAAATCTTGTCATTTGCAACAATGTGGATGGAGTGAGAGAGTATAATGCTAATGAAATAACTCAGACAAATACCACATAATTTCAGTCATGTGGAATTTAAAAAACAAAACAAATGAGCAAAGGGGAAAAAAAAGAGAGAGAGAGGCAAACCCAAAAAACAGACTCTTAAGTACAGACAAAAACTGATGGTAACTAGAGGGGAGATGCGTGTGGGATGGGTTAAATAGGTGATGGCGATTAAGGAGTTCACTTGTGATGAGTAATGGATGTTGTATGGAAGTGTTGAGTCAGTATATAGCATACCTGAAACTAATATTATACTGTATGTTAACTAACCAGAATTTAAATAAAAATTTAAAAAGGAAAAGAAAAGAAAAAAAAAAGTGATTGCTTGGAGTAACAATTTTTTTTTGCATTCTAAATTAAATTATCTCATTGTTCTTAGATTCACAAGAATTATGTACTATGGAATAAAGATGGGTTAATATGAGAGATTTCAGATTCTAATTGGCACATATCTTGTGTTTGAAAATTATGGGAAAGGACTGAAAAATGTTTCTTGGGCATTTGTGTCCTACAGCAGCTCTTTCTTTAATATCCTATATAACCAGAAAAATTCTCCTAATTAAATCTAAATGTTTCATTACATGTTTGCTTTAAATGCTGGAAAAGATCAGGACCCCATGGAGCTTTTCCACCAAGACCGGGAAACTGTTAGGACATCTGCCAGGCCATCAGCCCTTTGGAAGCAGTGGTCCCTAGCAGATAGGTCTAATTTGTACAGACTGTCAGGGCTAAGCTCTGGACTGCATTGATCTATAGGCTTTTTTCATTACTAAGATAAGTCAGGCTGGTGAAGTTCCTGGTACTGCTTAGCTTCATCCCATAAGCTTTGATATCTCATTTTGCTAAAAATATTTTTAAATTTAATACAAATACATAAAAATAAAACACCTAAACACATGTGCAGCTCATTCAATTACTATAATTTGACCACCCTTAAACCCTCCCCAAGTAGGAAAGACTTTTGTGACCACCATGTGCTCCCTTCGAAACATAATCCCTCCCTCTCTCCACAGTTAGCCACTATGCTAACTTCTATGGTAAACACTTATTTGCTTTTCTTTATAATTTTATCAAGTGTGCATCCCTAAATATCATAATTTAGTTTGCCCTCTCATTTTCTTTTTTCCCTAGTAATTTATTTGTTGAAGAAACTGGAACACTTGTTTTATAGAGTTTCTCATAGTCTGAACTTGGTTGATGGTGTACATATGGTGTAGTTTAAATGTAGTTCTGCATTTTCTGTAAATTGAGTTGGATTTAGAGGCTTATTTTTTAATGAGAATATTACATGGTCTGGTTGGATGTCCTTTTTACAATGTTAGCAGCCACTGATGTGCACTGCTTTAGTCACTAATTCATTAGGAGTTGCAAAATGGTGATATTCCAATTCAAAAAGAATTCCATTTCTTTTTGATTTATTTATTGGAATGCCTATCTGAAGAGAAATGTCACTTTATCTATTATTTTGTTACCTAGAGATGTAGTGTGTATAGGAAAGACATGAAAAATGCTTGATTCTTTAATTTTTTTAGTTTTCAGAGTTAAATTTCCTAACACCATTCAAAAGTGATTAGGGTTTTTTGTTGTTTTTTTTTTTCTTTCTTGGCATCATTATGTACTCATGGGTTTAAACACATTAAATGAACTTGGATAAGTTGCAGTTATTACCACTATTGACATTCACATTGTCTCATCTTGGTCATTAGGAGTCTCTTCAACTTGCCTCCTAACTCCTCTGAACATTCTACTAGTCTTTAATAGTTCCCGTGCCATCTGATATATTAAAAAACGTTAAAACACTCATCATACACATTTACTGCCGCAATCCTAGAAGTAGCCAAGACCAGAAACACTGTCCAGCTGACCCACACTTGACAGCAATTATAAATAAATAAATAATTACTGTTTTAAGCCACTGAGTTTGGGGTGGTTTGTTACACAGCAGAAGCTACTGACATAGAAACAGACAAAAAGATAGAGAACAAGAACCAAAAAATAAAGCCACACTTGGAGAATGAATCCAGAAACGAAATTTCATCTATTATGAACTCTAAGAGAATAGTGATAATAAAGTGGTAGAGATCATTTAAGATCTAACACAACACATTTGCCTGGGCTAAAAACAAGTTTCCAAATGGAAAGGCTAATACAAGCTCTATCTAATGTAACGACAGTACCATAGGTACAAAGAGAAGATTCTGTAAGATTTCAAGGAGAAAAAAAGATATTAACTGCCTGGAAATAAGCATGAGCATGGAATCAACTATATCAGCACCAATGGCTATTAGATACAATTCAGCAAATGTTTAAATTTGGAGGGCGGGGGTGATGAGAAGTGGAGGGAGAGAGGGAGAGAGGGGGAGAGGGGAAGAGAGAGAGAGAGAATTAAGACTGTTGAAAGTAGTCGGTTTCCTGTCCCTTGCTGAGGCGTATAGGGAAAAGTTGCCCATTATCTCCCAGCTTTAGAAGCTAGGATGATTCCATCAGTTTGGCCTCTTCTCAGTCTCCTGGGGCCCAAGAAGAACAAGAACACTCATGGGAAGCTGATGATCCTCTCCCAGAAAAGCAGAGTTCTCTGAAATCTAAGCTCTTCCTAGAATTTGATATTAATCTGAAACTCTGGGGTTCTTCTGCTTATGTGAGAGAAATCCTCATACCAATTCTCTCTACCCAGGCTCTAACCAAAAGGCCCTCAGTCTCACTGGCATTCACCTGCCTATATACCTAGGAAGCTGTTTAACTCAGGAAAGGCATGTATATTGAAATCGGCGGTGGAAGGGAAGAGGAAGGTATGAGGAGTCATGTTCCAGAATCCTTCACAGATATGTTAATGAGGGGATATCTTTATATAATGGTTTCTGGATTGTGTTTATTTTGTTTTTCACTTTGAGAAGTTGTATTAATTATAGTACTTTATTTGTAGAGATAGACATTACAGATGGTTTGCATGACTACATGTCAGGACTTGGTCATCCTGATATTCCTCTTCACATTAACAGAGGACTCAATAGGACAAGACACAGAGATAGTTGACCTTGATCCATTGTGCCCTGTCCTTTGGCCTAGAACTCAGATGTGTGCATTGGCCTTGTGTTCTGTCTAACCCAACAACAAATGTTTCTTCCCTCTTTCCTGAAACATTCTCCTCTCTTGGCTTCCATTTATTTCTGGTTTTCAATCTATTCTTTAATCTGCTGCTTCTTATCTTCTTTTTTGGGTTCTGTGGTCTAACAGAATGCTACACTTTTGAGTTTCTGAGAGAAAGGACTCTGAGAGGACTCTGTTCCTTTTCACTTAGATTCGCAGGTAAGCTCAACCTTAATATCTCAAAAAAGTAAGTTTTAATTGTTTACTCAGAAACTCTTCCTTTTGTGTCTTAACTCATATCAGCAAAGTATATTACCATCTTATAATAAGATTTTGCTGGAATTATTGTAGCACCTCACTAAGGCCATGATAGGTTAGTTACCACTAGGTATACACATGCAGGAATTTATATGCACATGGATTTACAAGTGTGTATTAGTGGAGGGAAATGAATTCCTATAAAGAAAGTGTAACAACATGACTGAACAAAGCACTGGAGAAGATGGATTTCTTCTCCCTTTCCTTCAACACTTACCCTTACTTTCCCTGGGTAACTGCTACAGACCAGGGATGATGGTGTTTGCTTTAGACGGGGCGGAGGACAGGGACTGCCCATCACCATTGCCTAAGGGAGCAGTGGCAAGAACACTGGAAGAGCACAGGCTTCTATGTGCCTGAACAGATTTTACAGATTTTTTTTCCCCCTGAAAGTAACAGTAGATCGGACTGAAATTTTAGATAGAGAACATTCTCACAGAATTAAGGATCTCCAGCAGGAATTACAAAGCATCTCTTGAGATGCGCAGGATGAGGACTCTGCAATTTGATTTGAATGATTAAATGGAAACTGACCTCATTTTGTTCTCAAGTAAAGGAAGACAGATCAGGTATAGAAATAAGTAAAGGTGATAAAAGAATGGACAGAAAGGAATTTTTACATAAGGAAAGAGAAGGAAATAATGAATCAGATGACAAACATACAAATAGAAATTCTTACTGAATTGGTATGTAGGTACTGTTTTGTTTCATTTTTGTGAAAAGGGGCAATCAAATAAACGAATCACCAGCCAAACTGAACAACAAAAAAAGGTATATAAATATACAAAATTTGCCATTAGAAAGGGAAAATAATATCTGAAAAAGTAATCAAAAATTAATTAAAGAGAATCCTTTATTTAGAAAGCCAGCTGAAGTGGACATTTTAAAGTAAATTATATAATACTCAAATTAGTTTTAAAAAGAGATAGGAAACCCATCTAAAGCAGCATTAAATGAAGAAATTGAAAAGTTATTTTTAAAGTGAGGTGAAATTTCATGGATGGGCAGCTATGTTTCCTAAGACTTTGTCCATAAGTAGTATAATACATTCCTAAATCTGACAGAGATAGCATCTGAAATCAATCCTGCTAATAACTGCTCTTATTTCTTGGCACATGTTTTTTTCTAGAACTTGTTATTAGTGGTATAAATATGTTAATTCATTTAATCTTCATAAAACATAAGTTCAGTTCTGTTGTTATCTCCATTTACAGATAGAGGAACATGAAAAGCAAAGAGTATAAAGTGACACGGCTGGAACTTGAGTTAGGTGCTAATATCTGAGCTAATATTTAATACAACATTTCCAGAAGATTTAATCATAGTGCATCTATAACAAAAATTATGTATGAGACTAAAGCAGAAAAACCATTTAGTATTTCGATTGATGTCAAAAGTATATTAAATTCAACATTTATTCTTGACAAAACCTACATTAAAAACTATATCTTACCCAAAATAGGTCTAGGGTTTCTAACACTACTGTTTTTATTTAGCTTTATTTTTCTTTCTAGAAATGCAACTGATTGACACTAGATAAGGTCATTAAATAAGAAGTATAAACATTGGAAAGGAAGATTCAGTTATATTCAGTCATAAAAACTACAAGAGAGTTCAGTATAGTGGCTTTTTATAAAATGAATATGTAAGAGTCAATGGATATTTAATAGAGCCACAACACCTAATTACAAAATATGATTTAAAGGCAGAAAGTACAATAGACACAACAAATACCACAAAAATATACATAATAAAATCTTCAAAAGATACCTAAAGAAAAATTTTAAGTCAAGTTTTAAGTGAAGTTAAGTTAATTTTTAAGTTAAGAATATAAAAGAAGACTTGAATAAATAGAACAACACTCTTTGAACTCAAAAAAGCTATATAAATTCAATTTAATCCTTAGGTCACCTGGGGATGGAGAGGAGTGTGAAGGTGTAGGAATGGCTGGTAGTGGAATTGGACCACCGTTTCTAAGCAACATTTAGAAGTATAGCCATGAGAGGGGGTAGCCAGAAAAATACTTGAAAAAAAAGCCTAATGAGGTAAAATTTGGGACAGAAATATGAACATAAAATCAGAAACAATAGAAATTAAAATACTGATGTATAATAATTGGCACCAAATCAATGGATCAGAAAAAATATTAGAAACAAAATACATATCAAATTTTGTATAAGATAAAAAGATAGAGGTGGCAATTCAAATCACTTAGGGAGAAGTGGATTATTTAATAGCATGGTAAAATCTATCTGACATTTTTAATAAAAACTAGATTTTTAGCTTCATTTAAATTAAAGATTCAAATACACAAAATTAATCAAGAAAAACTATGGGTAAATTTTTAAATTTGGATGAAAGAGGTCTTTCCAGACATGACATGAAAACCATAATAATCAAAGAAAAACTGATAATTTGACTACTTAAAAATTATAGTCAATTTACAGATAAAAGAGAAAGATTGAAAACTAAATTTTTAGATGGAAAAAATCATAATATATATGACTTAATGTCCCTAATATACCAAAAGTTCCATGATACTCATAGATAAAAGAAAGTAAGCTATACTGGAGACAGCATGTTTTAGCAATGTCATGGGTTAAGGAAGGGCCACGTTGGTAAATGAATACGGTTTCTTGAAGGAAGAATGCCAGGCAAGTTTGCACAAATATCCTTCTTAACTTCCTTGTAATATATTTTTAATAGTTCTATTATTTGACTTAAATAATACATCTAGAACATACACTTATAAATTGCACAAACTAGCAGTTTGAACTTCACTTTCTTCTGGATCAACAGCCAATTTTATTATACCATTTAATAAACAAATCAGCTGATTCCTACTGAATTCTCTCTCTCTCTCTCTCTCTCTTTTTTTTTTTTTTAATTTTAGAGGGAAGGGGAGGGGCAGAGGGAAGGGAGAGAGAGAATCTCAAGCAAGCTCCATGCCCAGTACAGGCTCCATCATACAACCCTGAGATCATGACCTGAGCCAATATTAAAAGTCCAGTGCTTGGGGCACCTGGGTGGCTCAGTCTTTAAGCGTCTGCCTTTGGCTCAGGGCGTGATCCCAGTGTTCTGGGATCGAGTCCCACATCGGGCTTCTCTGCTGGGAGCCTACTTCTTCCTCTCCCACTCCCCCTGCTTGTGTTCCCTCTCTCACTGGCTGTCTCTCTCTCTGTCAAATAAATAAATAAATAAAACCTTTAAAAAAAATAAATAAAAGTCCAATGCTTAACCCCCTGAGCCACCCAGGAACCCCTGAATTATCATTTAAATTTCCACACATGAATTATATATATATTTGGGTTTCATATTGCTACATTTTCCCTTATTAAAGTAATATATTTATTTAACATTTATTGGCAGATCTACACGCTGTTCTACGTGCTTTACCTATATTAATTTATTTAATCCCAACAATGACACAAAGGAGGTACTGTTACTATTTCCATTTTACAAAGGAGGAAAAGTCTGTGCAAAATGACTTGTACAGGGTTATCCAAGTAGTGATAGGGAGAGTTGTGGTACAGACCTAGATTCTGGATTGAGAGTCTGGATTGAGTCACTGTGCTAGATTGCCTCTCTTTTATAAAACTGCATTACAACATTGCAATGATGTCTCTTGGTACATGTGAGCAGCTCTTTTTAAGGGAGACAAATATAAGTAGAATTGATGGTCATAGCATCCAAGGGCATAAGGTTCAACCATTTCCAGTTTAAATATGCACTGTCATGTTGCCCTTTATGGTGGCTGTATCAATTCGCCTTCTGTGAGGTGGAGGAGGGAAAGNGAATGAATGACTATATGCTTACCATATACTTGGCATTGGCTATATACATGCCATCTTACTAATCTTCATGTGAACACTGAATGATAGGTATTTTTAAGTGTGGAAACTGAGGCTGTGCAAGGTTCATGAATGTACTGAGATTTGGACAGTTAATAAATGTAAAAAATGACTTGAACCCAAGCTATATGGCTTGAAATCTATATTCTTTCCATTTTGCTTTGCATTTTGGGGTACATATTGATTGAAACAAAACTGGAGAGGCAAATAAAGCAAGAATTTTAAAATTATTATTAATTTTACTCAAGTATACACCAGAATAACAAGCATCGAATCAAGAGATTTTTGACCCTGGCTATACAAATAGTTTTCAAAAAGGCTCAGCAATTCAGGAGAACTGCTATTGACTAAAGGTGACTGTTGTAAAAACAAAACAGCCATTCAGTGAAAAACATGAACAAACACAGTAATTTGTCAGCATTTGAACTAAAATTATTCTACATTTTTCAGGTCAAGTGTGACTTTAGGAAGAGATAATACATGACACACCCAGCATCTCACTCACTCCCACTGAGAGCATGACTCAAGTAAACATCAGCATTAGTAAGATTATTGCTATTTCAGTATGATGATGTGATGCTTGTTTTTAATTAAACGTCACAGTTGTTGGCTCATAACAGAGCAAGGCATTTTGACATTGTCATATACTAAAACTAAGCCATCAAGAGACCAGCCTGTGGACCACCTGGGGAAAATGTTGTGGACTATTAGTAGTCTTACAACCACAATTTAAGACCCACTGATGCAAAACTAATCATTTTCACTGGGATTTCCATAGGTAGGTAAGAGACTACAGTTCTAGAGCATGTACTCTGAATGTTACAAGGTAGACATGTAATATGTTTATTCTGTGACATCATTATTTTGGTGGGTTGATTAACTTCAAATGTGTCTATGTTTCAAAGTGATCTTTTTGTGAAACATATAAACACTGTATGAAAAGTCAAAAAAAAGCATTAAATCATATGGATATTATAAGAAACAAAATCTTACGGAAAAGAAAATCATCAGCATTTGGCAGAAACTTTAGTGCTTTCTTATTTGGTATCCTAAGACTAAAACATCAAAAGAGAGAGTAGAAAAGATATTATATAAGATAGCAGACATAAATTACTCTAGAAAAGCTCTTTTCTCTACTTAAGACTTTTAAAATTCTATAGATTTGGTACGAAAGTATGTGAAATATGAACAGTTTTATTTCTTGGGAGGTCAAAACAATTGATATTGAATCCTATTAGTGTGATTATAGCTAAGATCATGTAATTGACTAGAATGCCAATGTTCATTGCCTCTTACACTGTGTCTCCCACCACATGATTAAAACCAGGCTGACTTTGGGTACAGTGCATTTCAATATCTTGTGGTTATGGTCCATGTGGTGATGCAAAAATGAATATACATAACATAGTAGTTTCACCAGGGTCTATATTTGTTGGACGGGACAGATAGGGGATATACAATCAGGGCTAAAATTATCTCCTCATACCCAAGGACATGAAAATTTACCTGCAGACTCAATAAAGTGCTACGGCTTAGTTCTTGCTGCATACGGTTTGTCGCCCAAAAAGCAGTAGACATTTAGGTAAGTCACCATGAAAAAGTTTCAGACAATTATGCTGTGGGGGAAAGAGAGCCAGAGCAAAGATCACATTCCCATAATGTACTCCTCTTGTTTAATGTGGTTTTTGAGATGCCTAGATGTCATAATAATTTCTACACCATGAGGATATTTCTATTTTCATAGAATGAACAACCAGACAGACACATAATTTTTGGTTTCAATTTCATTCTATTTTGGGATTGCTCACACGATATTCATAGGAGGTATATTGTAAATATTTTAATCAGATAACTTTCCTTAAAAAAATGACTTACATACTTGACAGTTTTTATAGCTGCCTTGATTAAGACCAGTTAAATGCCATCCAAAAAATATTTATCAAGAAATTTATATTTTAACAGGAACTGAAACACTCCAACACAAAAAAGAACAGGAGTAAAAAAAAAAATACAATGGATTAAAGTCAGAAGCTATTACTAGATTGTTGCAAGTACATTTCAACTTCTGCAACCTCCCCATTAAAAATATTACTTTACTGAATAATTCTCCTTTAAACAAAACAAGGTGTTAATAATCTTTGAAAGATACGAGCCTGGGTGGCTCAGTCAGCTAAGCGTCAGACTCTTGATTTTGGCTCAGGTCATGATCTCAGGGTTGTGAGAATAAGCCCCACGCTGGGCTCTGTACTCAATGTGGAGTCAGCTTGTCCCTCTCCCTCTGCTCCCTTCCCCTTGCGCTCTCTCTCTCTCTTTCTCAAATAAATCAATAAAATCTTTAAAAAAAGATACATTGCTGTATCTTATTTAAAATGCTTATTTTTAAAGTACAAACAGGATAATTGTTTTGAATCTTTTCATATTTTCTTCTCTTTGCTAAAAAATAACACTTAGATATCCTTTGGAGTTTATTTTTAAACCATGATAGAAGTTTTAACAAAATAACATTTAATGTTGTTGATCTGAGCCAACTAGGTTCACTATTGTCTCAGTGATTTGTTCCATCCCAATAACCTACAACTGCCTGAGATTCAAGTCTATGCTTTAGCAAAATTATGATTTATGACATGACTTTGGTTCTTTAGGTTTAACTCAAAAGGTTGAAAACGCAAATGTTAACTTTTTAAATACAAAGATTGTACTGCAAATGTAGATCGTATTTTCCTATATCAAAGCAGATTCACTTTTCACTCTTGGAAGACAATGAAATACTCTCATATGTAATTCATAAAACAAAGAATGTATTTACTATTTTTTCATGTTAAAATCTATTTTCTCCATACATGAATGGTCTTTTATATTAATTGACTTGAAGGTGTTATTAAAAAATAATACTTAAAATATCTCCAGTTTTGGAAATATTCAATACAAAAAATATAGGACAAAAATTAGATATGCATATAAAAGAATAGTTGGCTTCTGTTCTTCATATTAGTATACTGATGAGTTTGGAAAAGAAAGTTGTTCATTGTAATTAAAATATAGAAAAATTTTCAAAATATTTATGAAGATGTTAATAGGTTTTGCTGTAACATCCATGAAGAGAGAAAAAATAAATATAAAGTTTAGAACCTGCTTCAATAACTAGAAACCTTTTTTTAGATATAAATGTTGCTAAAGGGTTAATGGTATTAAAAAACAAAGTACTTCAAAAGCTTTGAATCCATAAGAAGCCTAATTTAGAAAACATGTAATTATTTCCACGAGCTTGTGCTAATTAATCTGGCCCAGTAGGAAGAAGAAAAGTTAAACTTATATTATCTGCCAATATACTTATTGATAATATGTTTATTTAAAGGAGGACAATAACAGTACAAGGAAAAAAAAAAAAACCCTGCCCCCTGCAAGGCAGACTTTTGACAGACACAGATGCAAGTTTACTACATAGGCATTTCTTCTTGATGATATTTGCATACATTTTGATTGCCAAGATAAAAGTCATTTGATATCTCAGGCTTGGCAAGAGACTAGAATCAAACTAGTCGCTGAGTTTTGCTAGAAAAACATAATTACTTTTAAATTTAATCAAAAAGGGCAGAAACATTCATTTGCATTTTGTGAAGTAAAATTTTGACATTACTGTAAGTATAACACTTCAATTCTGACTCACCACTTTGTGTTATTATGAATTATGAGCGGAAAAGATACAATTTAATGCAAAATGGAAAGAAGGAATCAAACGGGACAAAAAAATAAATATATATTTAATTTGAACTAATTTTGATTTATAAACAAAGCCTTAAAAAATACACTCAGTACTCATATAGTCTGCACTTAGCTTCTCCAAAGGAGTGAACCAAAACGTTCCGCCCTCAAGGAGCTTTGCGCTTTTAATTATCAATCTTCCTACTGTTTTTCTTCCTTCCTTTTATTTCATTTTCCAGGTTTTCTTAACTTAACCCATGATGCCAGTGATTTGGATTAAAACACCAATGAGAATCAGATTAAGCAGAAATATTTTCATGATTAAATTTCATGCCCAAGTGGTGTAAAAACTGTATAGGGTTCTCTACCTTTTACTTAATTTTTCAACTTGTATTTAAGTAATTTAATGCCCCATTTTCATGAATTTAAAGTATACCCTCCTGCCAGAACCAATAGGAAACAAGTATCCTTTTCTATGACATAATTTTATTACTGGCAGTCAGAAATAGCTTCACAAAGCAAAAGATACTGTTGTTCAAATACACCCAGAAAGAACAGTTTAATATCACTTATGCTAACACCAACATCAGTTTGTGGCATTTGTTCTCAAATATCCAAACCAATGACACTAAATAAACCAATTTGGAAAGCCAGTTCATTCAATTATCTGAGAATACCTGTCTCCGTTAACTCTTCTTGGTGGGGCCTCCTTGAGGTAGTGCTACTCCGAACTATACTTTCTTTAGCTGCTTAGCCATGATTTTATGATCAAGGAAGTTGATAAAAGAAACATGGTCTTCATATTTCCCAGGATAAAATAATCTCTTCCATGTGCTAGGCACTGAATCACTGGTTATTTCTAGAGAAGGTGCGGAAGAAGGGTAGGTGACTAAGTTGAACGTTGATCTAAAGACTTAGATGCAAAGGAATTTGGGGGGGCAGTTAAAAATGGTCTTGCAGGCACTAAATTGCCTTATGTCTGCCTCTGCACTGTGTATTATTGTTGATACACAAAGATTTATCCTCTAAGCGAAGTCATTTTTAAGTCAGGTCATGAAAAATTCCTTTTCAGGGTTGTACCATTAGCTTCCATATAAATGCCTTACTAGAAAACAGATCAAGGGCATTACCTTTTAAAATTTCAGGAGCTGAAGCATATGAATAGTCCTTTACTTAGCAAAATAGAGTATCTGTATTTTGTTTCAACAATAAGCTTGAATCATTCCATAGTTACTACCAAAAGAACAGCTGAAAAAATTGATCAACAGGAAGGAAAGACGGTTCTCTCTATCTTCTTAACTCGATCAAGTTTCTATGTTAAACCTCCTACTTCAGTCTGAGTTATCTGTGTCTCTGTGTATTATGTAAAAGTGTTAGTGAATGACCAGTCAATGTTTATAGTTTAAATCCTCACCTATAAATTACTTCAAAAAGTTCATACGTACTCTTCAGTCTAGGCTATGACATTAGTTTTAGATTTTTGATGTATTTATTATCTCCTCTACCTCTTTTTCTGAATTTACATTGTGTGTTCGAGTGTATATGCATCTTCGTATGTAGCAACATCAAAATATTTTGGGGAATTATAAGGGTTATAAATATATAAATGAAAAATATGTGAATGAAAAATGAAGTTTGAATGCTTGTTGCTTTACTTTGTAGAAGATATATACAGTAGGGGTTAAACAAAACCTATTTTAAACAGAATTAAAAGAAGAATATCTGGACAGAATTAATTCTTTAATCGTTCAAGTTTCTTTCATTAATGATTTGTGTTTAATTTCTTCTTTTTATTATTGTTGCTTTTGACTAACATGGAAAGTTATAACATGGCTTAAAAGCAATTATATTGAGCAACCAAATCCTTTCAAATAGAAATGTCTGTTTCTGCCATCCATGCCAGAATATTGTATTATTCTTCCTAAGTAGAGAACTCCATTTTCAAATCATATTCAAATTAATTACAAAAAGCATACCATAAAAAACTTTTAATACTGCGTGACATAATTTTTAGAAGAAATTATAATATTTTTTAGAAGAAAATATAATATTTAGAAGAAAATATAATAATTTTTTATCCCATAATCTAAAAATTCTCCAGTCCATTGGGCTTTAAACATTAGTTGATAAAGTAAGTGATGAATCACTAAATTCTACTCCTAAAAGCAATATTGCACTATATGTTAGCTAACCAGAGTTTAAACAAAAACTTAAAAAAAAAAGGAGAGAATTTGAATTTATATATAGTATCTAATACTTTGATAATCATGATTTATGATGATATATTTTGATAGTTGACCAAACAATATCTATATATATTTTTTAAAGATTTTATTTATTTATTTGACAGAGAGACAGCCAGCGAGAGAGGGAACACAAGCAGGGGTAGTGGGAGAGAAAGAAGCAGGCCCATAGCGGAGGAGCCTGATGTGGGGCTCGATCCCATAATGCCGGGATCACGCCCTGAGCCGAAGGCAGACGCCCAACCGCTGTGCCACCCTGGTGCCCCTGACCAAACAATATTTAATTAATAAGTTTCTTTTCTGAAACTGTAACATTTCACTAAATTTTTAAAGAATTTTTCCCCCCAAGATAAGCAAATGAGTAAGCTGGCACTGTTTCTAAGTTTTACAAGACAGTTCACCAAATCATTATTGCTGTGCTTTGAAAAATGGTTTTGAACAAAATATTAATTAATTTCTTCGGTCTAAATTGGGTAATACAACCTTCTTAATTTTTCTAACACATTAGGTACCCTCACATTGTCTAGTCTACAGACTGCCTTTAAAGATTTTGGATTATTTTATTGTTCTCATTTCCAAGAAGAGGGAACTTACACCAGTGAAGAATTCATTGAGTAAGGTCAGGATTTTAGTAAGGTTGTCTCACCTCAAGTGTATTGGCCCTTTCATGCTATCATGAAGATGTATATATATTATATATATAATCATATACAAAATATATATGTATATATTTATTATATATATACATATATATAATCATATATAAAATATACATGTATATATTTTTATTTTATATATATGGTGTGCGTGTATATATATATATATATATATATATATATATATATATATATATATATCACATCTTTTTTATCCATTCAGTCATTGACACTTAAGTTATTTTCATATCTTGGCTATTGTGAATAATTGAATAATTGTGCAATAAACAAAGAGTGCAGATATCCCTTCAAGATTCTGATTTCATTTCCTTTGGGTATATACCCAGAAATGGGATTGCTGGATCACACGCTAGTTGTATTTTTAATTTTGGGGGGGAACCTCCATACTGTTTACCACAGTGGCTATACTGATTTACATTCTCACCCACAATATACAAGGGTTCCCTTTTTTCCACATCATTGTCAACCAACCATTTCTCATCTTTTTTATAATAGACATTCTAACATGTGTGAGGTGATATTGTGGTTTTTTGCATTTTTGTTTTCTGGTGTTTACTAATGTTCAAGAACTTTTCAGGTACCTATTGGTAATTTGTATGTATTCCTTGGAAAAATGTCTATTCAGGTCCTCTAAAATACACACACACACACACACACACACACACACACACACACACACACACACTGTTGTTGAGCTATATGAGCTCCTCCTATACATTTTGGATATTAACCCCTACCAGATAAGTGGTTTGCAAATATTTTCTCCCATTTAATAGTTTGCTTTTTCATTTTGTTGATTATTTCTTTTTCCGTGCAGAGCTTTTTTAAGTTCAATATATTCCCACTTATTTATTTCTGCTTGTGTTGCTTGTGTTTTTGGTGTTCCCAAAAAAGTATTGCCAAGACCAATGCCAAGGAGCTTTTTTTCCTGTGTTTTTTCTAGGATTTTTGTGGTTTCAGGTCTTATGTTTAAGTCTTTAATCTATTTTGAGTTAATTTTTGTGAGTAGTGTTAGAGAGGGGTCCAATTTCATTCTGCATGTGATTATCAAGTTTCCCCAATAGTTATTAAGACCATCTGTTCTCCATTGAGTATTCTGGGCTCCCCTGTCAAATAGTTTACTGTAAATGTGAAGATTTATTTCTGTACTTTTGATTCTGTTCCATTGGCCTATTGTCTATTTTTATGACAGTACCATAACATTTTGATTATGATAGCTTTGTAAGGTAGTTTGAAATTAGGGAGTGGGGTGCCTCTAGGTTTACTCTTTTTTCTCAGGATTACTTTGGCTATTCAGTATCTTTCGTGGTTCTATGCAAATTTTCATAAGTTTTTTTTCTATTTCTGGAAAAATGTTATGGTATTCTGTTATGGATTGGCTGGACTACATAGATGACTTTGGGTAGTATGAACATTTTAAAAATATTAATTATCCTGATCCCTCAACACAGAATATCTCTCATTTTCTTTCATCAAAATTGTAGTTTTCAGTGTAGAGATCTTTCTCCTCACTGGTTAAATTTATCCCTAAGCATTTTATTGTTTGTAATGCTATTGTAAATGGGATTGTTTTTATTTCTTTTTCAGAAGACGATCCATTCCTTTTAAAAAAAATATTTAAATTCAATTTAGTTAACATACAGTGTATTATTAGTTTCAGAGGTAGTATTTAGTGATTCATCCGTTGCATATGACACCCAATGCTCATTATATCAAATGCCCTTCTTAATGCCCATCACCCAGTTACCCCATGCCCCCACCCACCTCCCCACCAGCAACCCTCAGTTTGTTCCCTATAGTTAAGATTCTCTTATGGTTTGCCTCCCTGCTTTTGTCTTTTTTTTTTTTTTCCTTCCCTTCCTCTATATTCCTCTGCTTTGTTTCTTAAATTCTGTGTGAGTGAAATCATATGGTATTTGTCTTTCTCTGACTGATTTACTTCACTTAGCATAATACCCTTTAATTCCATCCATGTCATTGCAAATGGCAAGATTTCATTCTTTTTGATAGCTGAGTAATATTCCATTACACTACTAGGTATTTATCCAAAGGATACAAAAACAGTGATTTGAAGGGGCACAGGCACTCCAATGTTTATAGCAGCATGTCCACAATAGCCAAAATATGTATACAAGACGATCCATATCTTTATAATTGTCAAGTATATGATAGGCATTGCTTTTCAGAATGTGCTCCGTGGACCAATAACATTAGCATCACCTGGAATCAGCACGAGAATCTGTATTTTACTAAGGTAATCAAATGATTCTTATGCATAAATTTGAGAAAAAAATCGCTGTAGGGCAGAATACTATAAATAACCCTATTTTAAAATTACTAGAGATTTAGGAAATAATCTGTGCTTTATTATGTACTAGCATACTTATCTAACGCTAGTACTAGCATACTTATCTGCTAGTTTTTAAGCTCGCTCTCTTTCTCTTTACCATACCCATTTTCTCTTGGTCTCAAGAGGAAAAGGTGACTTCACTGAATTTAATTTTATTCATTTTCTTTTCAAGCCATAGATTGGTGTGGGAAAGGGGGTCAATTTTGGGGGGGAAAGGGTTCACCTCTTCTGATGTACCTTGTATTTATGACAGCTAAATCATTATTGCCTCAGACTCTAGGCTCTGACATTCCCTGTCTTCCAGGCAGAACAGATTTGGACTCTCACAATAATTAATATCTTTGATGTCAAGAACATAGACAGTCTCACTTTGTGTAATTTATTTTCATAGAGATTTTTCTTCATTGCTGACTTTATTGGGAGTTCTTAAAAGTAAGACTGTAGTGCTGACAATTTTCCCTTTTTAAACTATGGATTATATAGTTTTCTTCTCTCTCTTTTTTTCCCCTTCATGTGTGGGCCCCAGGAAAATGAGATAAAACTTTAATCACTAAATTGGACTGCTTGTTTAAGCTTAGGAAAAATTTTATAGGCTCGAAACTATTGTTGAAAGTGAAGCTTCTATTTCTTTCTAAATTTTAAATTCCATGCTATATGGATAATTGAGAGTAGCCCATTTATGATCATTAATTTTAATAAGCAGTACTATTCCCACCTATGTCATTATGGTACAATTCTTGGATATTCATTAAACTGAATATGGTTATAGAAAATGATTTTAGAAATGGCTGCCAAATGTAACAAAGCTGTACAAGGGAAAAAAGGTTGCTTCCTTGGTAATTTTTTCAAAATATTTAGTTAATATTTCCAGAGTAAACATCAATTTTCAAAATTTAGTATCTTGGCCTCTTTAAAATCACATCATATTAAATTTGATTTGATCCATTTGGTCATTTGAGACTTTACCTCCAAAAGCTACAATTCTGACATAATTTCAGAGGTTTTTGGCCAAGTGCAATAGAAAAAGAAAATCTAAAAGAAAATTGAAAGGTAAAAAAAAAAGCTACATAATTTTAGACGCTAATATTTTTAAGTTAACAACAGTCCTCTCATCATTTAAGAAGACATATACATTGGCTGAAACATTATATACCAAATTATTTAATATAAATTTTAATGAATGATTTTCAACAGATTTATTTTATTATGTTTATGGAGACTTCACTATAACACATTTTCTAAATCCTAGCTCCCACCTGATGACTGATAGATTTATTTCAATATGTTGTTAGGAATATTCAGACTCCATAAATCATATAGGTTGCTATGTTGCTGCCTATAATCTTTTGTGCTTTTGGTTCATTAGATTAATGGGGACAAGGATATAATAGCAGAAATGCAGGTCCTATAAGCTGGACAAAATGGTGGAAGGAAGTTTCATTTTCACTCTATCCTTACATCAGAGTGCTATATTCTCTATTCCAATGAAGTCTTCAATCATGGGGTTTGAGGACATTAAGGTTTTTAAAAGAACATTAGGTTATTTCCCCTTAAATATAAATAGAATATAAGTCAATTTGGAAACTTTACAAAAGTATAAGATTAGAGGAAATAAAAATCACCTGTTACCCCACTACCTAAATACCCAAATAACAATGTTTGGTGCATTTTTTAACTCATATTATTCTTCCTTTGGAATGTTATTACATATACTCTTTTATACCTTGTTATTGATCGATTACTAATACAAAATAATTCACTTTTGCTTTGGAATATGTTTTTAAAAAAATTAAATTTATCTGGTATAAAATTAGAGTGTAAAATAAAATGTGTCATAGTCTTTAAAATATTTCCACTCCCCAGAGGTAACCAGGGTAACCAGAGTTAATAGTTTGATACAGTGGTAAATTTTCTCTTATGCATTTAAGGGATTGATGGATGATATATAAAACAGCTGCTTAATATTCCATAGTATAACTAAAGCATAATTTATTAACTTCAATTGATAACCAGACGTCAGTTCATTTCTGAACGTTACCTAGAAAAAGCATGTTGCAATAACTATGAATAAGCATATGTTTTACAAACTTAAAGGATACTTCAAAGATTTCTGCAGGGATTTCTAGAGTTGGGATTTCTCATTTAATACATATGGATATTTTATATTTTGATGAATAATTTTGTGTTTTAATACATTTTCTCTAAAATGTCCCTGGTGATTTCATTTACACTCACTATTTAAGAACATCTGATCTCTTGCTAATGCTGTATATCAGTAATCCTTTTTGTTTTTGCCAATATCATAATAAAATTAAATTTCATTTTTGTTCCAATTTGTAAAGCTAGTATTATAATTTATTAATTATTCTGTATTCTATATTATATATATTTTATTATTATAACTTATCTATTACCTATGTTACAAATATTTTCTCTCTGTATCTTTTCTGTTTTAAGGTTGCTTATGGCATCTTTAACAGATACATATTTAATTTTTATGTTGCAGTACGTTTTTTTAGGCAGCTATTTTTATAAATAACAGTAATGGCTTATACCTATATAACACCAAGTACTCCGCAATATTCTGAATACTTTACAAATATTGGTACTTTTAATATCATTGTAACCAAATGAAGTTCAATTATTAGGATTTTATCAGTGTCATAAAAATGAGAAAAGTGAGGAACAGTGTAGTTAATGCTTTACATGAATACCTAAACATATACGATTAGAAAGTAGCAAAACTAGGACATGAACCTAGGCTGCTGGCTCCAGGGTCTCTGCTTAGTTTCTCTGTTGCATGATCTCTCACAAAAGAAATCTAAGTCCTTAATTAATCTTAGAGTGGTAGGATTTTATAAAATACATCACAGAAGCTATGGGTATGTTAAGGCTGGTTTTATGCAGAGAATGACCATTAAGAGTTCATACAGAGATGTCCATAGGGGGCCTTCTCCCCAGCAAATTCTCCTGGAGTCCCCATTCCCTCATTTGTTGAATGAAATCTTACAATCAGTGCTTTTGTTCAGACTTTCATGCTTAAGATTACCAAATTTAATTGTTTTAACATGCTTAATAAGGATAATGCTCTAAATATTCATTCATTTTGGAGTAGTGACATCAGCAAGATGGCAGAATAGACAGTCCCAGCCTTTGTTCCCCCAATAGAAATGCTGATTTAACAATGTTATATGGATCAAAATACCTTTCTAAAGTTTAGAGAATCTGGTTAAGAAGTCAGGGTACTGTAGGTGAGTAGAAAGCTAGGAACAGCTGCATTGAAATGGATAACAAAAGCAATTTCATTGTACCTACATCAGTCCCTTTCCTAAGCTCGCACAGTTTGGTACCAGAAGCAAATACCCTAGCCCACATCTCCCTCAGGGTGAAAGTGAAGGATGGAGCATAATTCCAACACTCTAGCTTTTCAGAGGACTGCCCCAGGAAATGGCTTCTGTTTGGACTCCGTCAATGTGCTGACAGAACCCTAATAGTTTGGATACCTGCAGACAACTGAAAATAAAGGAAAGTAGGGGGTGGTTACTTCAACAGGTGAATGCATAAAGACAAATCATCTTTCAATGGAAGAATGGATAAAGAAAATGTGGTATATACATTGTAGATATACACATACAATGGAATATTATTCAGCCATAAAAGAAGGAAATTCTGTCATATTGTATCACAAGGAAGAAACCTGAGGACATTATACTAGTGACATAAGCCAGTCACAGAAGGATAAATACTGCATGATTCCACATATATGAGGTATCTAAAATAGTCACACTTCTAAAAACATAAGGGAGAATAGTGGTTGCCAGAGGTTTGAGAGAGGAGAAAATGGGAGAATTACTGTTCATTGGATTAAGATTTTTCAGTCACACAAGATGGAAACTTTCTAGAGACCTGCTGTACAAATTGTGCTGTTACTTAATTAAATTGTTTGGACAGATTTCATATGTCATATGTTTTTCATCACAATAAAAAATATATTCATTTATGTTTACATTTTGGTAGCTACATTTGAGATAGCTTCTGCAGAACAAGAACACATTTACAGGGTAGAAAGGGAGAGTATAAAGGAACTGAGAACCTGAAGGGACTTAGAAACCTTGCCCTGAACAGAAAAAAAGGTAAGAACTAGAACATCTAATAGGAGGACTTGGAAATCACTGCTCCTTTTGCCACATTTTGCCGAATAAGAGTTCTGTCCTAATTCCCACAACATGGAGTATAATTCATGGGCTTGCCACTTAAGTGGATCAATGTAGACACCATGGGCAGTTCAGGGTTACACATCAATTTATTCCTATCACTGTATGTCTTATTGATCAAATTAAATAACTAACCATCAAATTTCCTCTTCATTTTATAACTTACATTTACAGGCCATCTGTGTATGCCTCTTTCAGCTATGCTAATTGCCTTACAGACATTTGAAGGAAGCTATTTGGTTAAAATGACATTTATTAGCAATTTGAATAATTGTATAATTTATATACATATATACATGTATATATAAAACCTCATTTCCTTTTGGCAGTAAATATGTAAAGTACATTTTTCCTCTTCCAGGTAAAGCATTGCTCATTCTACTGAAATGTGGGGTCTTTTGTTCCAAATATTTTTGTTGGTACAGGCTAGTGTATAGTCCTGGTATTTTCCTCCAAAAGAATCATTAAGTATTTTAATATTTCATGTACTCCTAGAAATTGTTGTTTACAAAGCTACTGTTTCTTGAAAGATTTGTAATAATATTTTTAAATGCCATTTAGCATAGGAAGTTTAAAAGGAAAAATAACCAAGTACTTTACAAGAAAATGTTTTTCAACCTTATTCAAACACGTTTTTAGCACATAGGTGAAGCAGACTAGAACTGTATTGACTCAGAGGATAAGAAAATTATATACTTTACTCAGAAACCTTAATATCTGATTCATTCTATAAAATCACAAGTCATTTTGAAATGGTGAGAAGTCTCAGCAAAAGTTTATCTGACAATATCAAATTGTGGAGTTTCTCACATTTATTACTACAAGAAGATAAGAACTATGAAAATAATATAAATGTAAAAAATATATAAACACAATGTACTAAAAATGTAACTTTAAGTTTAAACTTAATTTTGTCATAATTTTACAGATTTAATATACCATTATATTATTATAATATACATCATTTTGCTACTTATATTTAAAAGGAAGAAATACAAGAGTAGTAATTTAAATCCATGATATTTCTATACATTCTTGCAAAAGGATGCATTTTCTTCATCCCTCTACATTTTTATGAATTTTTATGTCCTTTGCACATGGACAGTGTATTATCACAAAATTTTCTCTGAGATTGCTTAGATACAGTTATTTTAGACTGGTAGTATTTTGGTAGTATTTAAGTTTTGTTTTTTAGTGCTATTTTTATTTATTTATTTATTTATTTATTTATTTACTTATTTATTTATTTTTTAAAGATTTTATTTATTTATTTGACAGAGATAGAGACAGCCAGCGAGAGAGGGAACACAAGCAGGGAGAGTGGGAGAGGAAGAAGCAGGCTCATAGCAGAGGAGCCTGATGTGGGGCTCGATCCCACAACGCCGGGATCACGCCCTGAGCCGAAGGCAGATGCTTAACCGCTATGCCACCCAGGCGCCCCTTTAGTGCTGTTTTTAAAACAGGCTTAATTTTGAAAATTGAAGAGGTTTGAAAAATAGTAGATTGGGCCATGCCCATCTTCAGCTCCAATTAAAAACCATGTATGAGAACATTTTGCATGATAATTATACATAAATACACACACGCACGCACGCACACACACACAGAATTTAAGGCTGGAAGGGACTTTAAGTGATCATTCAATCCAATGTGTGAATACATATTTATAAACATAAAACACATATGTGCTCTCCGTAGGCTCTGGCCCGGGTATTTCAGCCTTGGAATGCACACTCACTAGAATTAGAGTTGAGCTGGACCACCCACAAAAGGAAGGCCACCCAAGGGAAAATTCGAGACCCAGGCAAGCAGAGCTGCCTGGCTTGCCCTGTGAGAACAGCTGGCCATCTCAGCACCTGCTGCCTAGTTCTAGACAGCTGGGGCTAAGGCCACAAGGCCCAGCTGCTTTTAGGATGGGCACACACAAAGACCACTGCTGCTTGGGCATCTGTCAACTCTTGCTATATTTGGTGGAGGAAGTTTGGCAGGGAGTTGTGTGGTCTACCAACTAAAATTTAGGCTGATTAGTCACAAACCAGAATCATAAAATCATAGGGCTGGAAGGAATCTCCAGTGAAGGAGGTCTCAAACTTCGGTGTGAATTAGAATAACATTGGGAGCTTCCTAAAAAAGCTGATTCCAGACCCCATTCCTTAGAGTCCAATTCAGGGGGTCTCTGAAGTTATTTGCAATTTGCATTTTTCAGTAAGCCCCTGAGGCAAATAGAGATACTATATTTAACTAATATAGATAAACCAAGGGTTTCATTCTAATTCATTTAGAATTCTAATTATAATTCATTCTAACTCATTTTATGCATTGAAGAAATATATAGTTTATGACTAATTCATCACTTGGGATCCTTGTTAAAGATAAATATTCCCAGTACTTATTTACTCATAAGTTAGAGTATGTGGGGCACCTGGGTGGCTCATTCAGCTAAGCATTTGCCTTCAGCTCAGGTCATGACCCCAGGGTCCTGGGATTGAGTCCCAGATCAGGCTCCTTGCTCAGTGGGAAACCTGCTTCTCCCTCTGCCTGCTGCTCTCCCTGCTTGTGTGCACACTCTCTCCCTCCCCCTCCCTCTGACAAGTAAATAAAAAAAAAAAATCTTAAATAAAAGTTAGAGTGTGAATCTACCTGAAATTCACCACCTGCTAAATAGATGAATATATGAGTATCATTCAAAGTGACTCTTCTTTTTTTTTTTTTTTAAGATTTTATTTTTATTTATTTGACAGAGATAGAGACAGCCAGCGGGAGAGGGAACACAAGCAGGGGGAGCGGGAGAGGAAGAAGCAGGCTCATAGCGGAAGAGCCTGATGTGGGGCTCGATCCCATAATGCCGGGATCACGCCCTGAGCCGAAGGCAGACGCTTAACCGCTGTGCCACCCAGGCGCCCCCAAAGTGACTCTTCTTCTATATCTTGCTGGTTAAATGGAAGGCATGAAGCATATCATAAAGGAAATAATTATTTACACATATAGAAGCTTCTAGTTTTTCTTTGGAATGGAAATTAAGAGCCTGATGAATTAGGGATAAAGGTGTCAACTTGATGTACAAGCCTTTTTATATTCCTTTTTCTCTCAGTATTAACTAAATCAAAAGCTTTAAGGATTTGAAATGGAAATATACTCTCATAATATAATAAAAAATGTGACAAATTAAACTATCCTATTAATAAATTGGATATTTCTGTGTGGGTCAAAGGGAAACAGACATTTTGCACTAGTTTTTCTAGTGAGAAAAGGGGAGTAAGAATGCTGTCTCCATATTTTCAGAAGGTAGCTTGCCCAAGCATGAATAGTTTTGAGAATCTGTGATATACATGTGGATTTATTAGTGAGAATTATTTTGAAATTGCTGATGCATTATTTTTGATTCTGAAATCAAGAACCTGAATATTTTTATTTTTATGTTGTTTTGGAGACATTTTACAGTTTATTAAAAAATAATTTGAAATAAAGAGCATTTTATTGAACTCACATTCTTAAATCTTTGGCAAATTGGGAGGATAATGTATTCAATTTTTGTCAGACCTCCTCAACATGAGATATGAGCAGCAAGGTTGGTAGTAGGGTTATGGTTTCCAACCAAATTTCCCTTCCAATTCCTGCATATGACAAATGTGTTTGGTCTTTGTCCCTGCTCCTGGCACAGAGCTCCTAATCGCCTCAGAATTTCCTCTGATAGGAGTGTCTTCTGTTACTCATAACAAGCCAACTACTTGATTAAAAAGTTGGAACTTTTAGTCCCACCTCCTGATGGACCTTTGGGGAGGAGAAAGGGATTAGATATTGAGTTCAATCATGTGATCAACAATTCACTCAATTATTATATGTACTGAAAGTTCTATAAAACTCCTGAAACAGTGAGGCCCCAGGAGCTTTTGGAATGGAGAATACATAGATGCGTTGGGAAAACAAATGCCTAGAGAGGGTGTGGAAGCTCTGCACCTAACCCCCACAACGGTGCCCTAAGCATCTCTTCCACTTGGTTGTTCCTGAGTTGTATCCTTTGTAACGAAACTGTACTCATAGATAGAGGACTTTCCAGAGTTCTGTTAGTTGACTTAGTGAGTTATTAGACCTGATGGGCATTCATGGGAATACCAAGATTTGTAGCCAGTCAGGAAGTAGAGGTGATCCTTGGCATCTGAAGTGAGGGCAGTCTTGTGGGATTAAGTTCTTAGACCTGTGGAGTCTGATGCTAACTCTGGGTATTAGTATCAGAATTGAATTGAGGACATTCAGTTGGTGTTGGAGAATTGGTGTTGGAATGCACACATCACAAAATATGAAATTCTGTTGGGAAACAGAAACAAGTAACACCAACCTTTCTTACCATGATGAGTGTGCAATCACTGGCTTTCTATTAACCTGAATTTCTTGAGTCCTGACTATGTGCATGTCACTCTTCTAGGGCTATGAGGGTCAGAAACATGAATTAGACATAAGTTCTGCAATGGAGAATCTGAATTTACTAGCTAAGGAAATTCATGTTTAAGGGCTATACTATAAAATAGAAATATTGTAGCAAAATCAAGTTATCATAGATGTAGAAAATAATAATTTCTTTAAGTTGGCTGAAAGCAACAAATTATCATGAGCATCATCATCTCTGTAAATAAAGCTTATTTGGATTAATATTTGAAGGATGAAGGCAACTAAAGGCATCCAAGAAGATTTAGAAAAACTCTTTTCTATCAACATGTTGAAAAGTTCCTCACCTACATAAGATAAAGTCAAATAACTAAGAAGATATACATCAAGAATGACAGTTACTTTATGAAAGATCAAATCCAACCAATATATGGTTTGTTTTCCACTGGTACATTCTATCATTTTATTATGGTAAATTAAATTGCACTATTCTACAAATGTTTGTTGGATAAAAGAATAAATAATATTTTTAAAATACTTTCGTGGCCAGCACTATACTGGGAACTGGGGACAAAATGATAAGAAAACAAAAATAGAGTTCTAGTCCTCATCCAATTTATAGTTTGGGGTGGAGAGAAACAATATTCCAATTATTTTACACATAAATATGAAATCATAACTATTATATGTGTTATAAAAGAGAGATCATATGAAAGTAAACAATTAGAGAAAGTGATAGTAGGGACTGGCTTAGTCAGGAAGGCTTCTCTGAGGAAATAATTAACTGGATGAATGAGGCTAGAGTTTTGTGCAAAAACAAGGGTCAGGAATGACTGCAAGGACGACCGTAGGGTGATATCAAGTTGGAGAAGGAAGGAGTTCAAGACTTTACACAGCAAACCAGCAGGGATTCTTTGGGAAGTTCAACAAAACGTGTCAGGTGATATGATAAGATGTGTGTTTTGGAAAGATCCTTGACAGATGGGCTAATCATCTAATCTTTCTTGAGAATCATTTTTCTTGACTTTAATAACAGAAATACTAATACTACCTTGCTGTGCTATTGTAGGCACTTAAGGATAACAGATGTATATATGTGATAACATAATAGGCTTATAATAAATGGTAGTTCTTTATTATTGATTAATATTGCGGTGCTAATGAGGATTAAACTGAATCACAAATGTCATATTCCTAAAAATTGTGTATTTAAAACATTTGTATTTATATACCATTCCCTCTTCTCTTCCTGCATAGCATATTGAAAAGAGCATAAGACTTTTAGTCAAAACAAAACAATAACAAAAACCTAAGTCAGAGTTCTGATTATGACTGTCAGCCTAGGAAACTCCTTCTCTGAGGTTCAATTCATTCTCTGTAGAGGTGGAATAATAATACCTGTCGCACCTGCTTTAGAATCTCAAACAGTGTATCTGAAAATCCTCAAAACCTGGGAAACTTCAAAGAAATACGTGGTGTTTTCATTATTTCGAACTCCTGTTGATACTGGCAACCATTTCAGCCTAACTCTGACAGTAGAGCCATCAATCATTGTGAATTTCTGCCCACTTTCATTACTTACAAATTCATCAATGGAGAGATTTCAAACTCTTAGTCAAAGGTTCCCACACCTGCACAAGCCTGTCAAACTGTCACCTTAGCATATGACCTCTAAACTTTTCTGGGCTGTGGTACAATTAAGTGATTTGTTCTGATACCTGAATGTCCATCAGGAGACACGACAGTTTCTATTCTCAGTTTATATGCTAAACTGAATCACACCTAAATCCTTATTTTTATCTCTTCTTAGATTTCTGACCTCTTCTCTGAACTAATGTAATCTCTTTCTTAATTGACTTAGGGAAGAGGATTAATACTTTCACTTTGGAGCGTAACCCCTCTCTAGTTTGACTTTCTGCACTATTTCTCAGATACTCTTTTAATTCTTATTTTAGGTAAAACTTGCTGTATCATATCTCATTTACTTGAGGAATGATTTAGGCTTTAATCCTTTGGTTTTCACTTTGTCTTCTTACCTGAGGCTTTTGTTATTTATGGAGAATTTCAGAAACCACATAGACACATCAAATTTTTGTATTGTCTCACTGTTCAAATGATCCTTCAGTGAAGAAAAGATGTAGCTCTATTTGTGTTAGAATTCAAATCATGATGAAGCTATCTGTCATTTCAATACCCTCTCAGGTGGAAGGTGTCATGTTGTGTAGTTTCACAAATGTGAAAAACAAAATACAGTACAGTGGAGTTGTGACTTCCTTTGTAGTGTCTCTCCTAGACAATATAAATTTTTGGTAAAGCATTATATAACCTTAAAACTAGAAAAGTGTATAGAAATATCCTATTATACTTGAGGTTATAATACAAATAGAGGGAACAAAGACCTTGGTATACAATTTGATTTTTTTTTTTTTTGCTAGAAAAGGATAACCTAGATATTTTTTGTTATCTGTACTGTTACAACACAGCAGGCTCTGTGTTTATGAATTAAACACTTTGAACAGAAAAGATAATAAATCTTAAAAACATTAGAGAGTCAGAAATGTTCTTTAGCTTAACAGTTGAAAATTATGAGTGAAATACATGAGTTTCCTAAAAAACCCTGACAGCAAGTGAATGCATATTACCTTTTGCTGCCTTTTTGGTGCTAATTTCTCATTATTTCAAGAACATGTAGCTAGCACAGCAGAATCTGTATTTATAAAAGTGTGGAGTCAATGGGCATTAAACCCAGAGTAGCACTGACCTGTTTGAGTCCAATGACTAATTTTTTTTTTTTTTCTTGTCACAGTGATAGGAGACAACTAACTAGGAATCTTGGAATCCCTCTTTCCCTTGGAGCAGAAAATTAGGTTTTCATTGGTCATAGAAGTCAAAATTGGAGCTGGCCCCTTCATTCCTCTTTAGCTGCCCATTCTTCACTGTTACAATTACCTCCAATTGTACAAACAATAAAAATAAATAACATTTAAAAATTTTACTTTGTACCAGACACTATCCTATGGGTTTTACATTTAGCCCTAATAATAATTCATCGGGACTGGTATTATTATCAGTTTTATTGGTATTAATAGGAACCCTAAAATTATGGAGTTTAAATAAATACTTCTGAGAATCACACAGCTAGGAAATGGTGTAGCTGAAATTCAAACTCAGGTCTTGGGTGCCAGGAAAATTAAATTGAGGCAAGAATGACATAATGGGTCAAACAAGCCACCAATAACTAAAACAGCAAATAAGACAGAGACTTAGAGGCTGACTGTTCTGGAAAACAAAATAAAATAAACAAAACTTTGGAGTCTTTAACATTGTATAGGAGTTACATTTTCATAATGGGTCTTATTTTCTATAATAGTTGAAAAAGTCAATGAACAGTGATGAAAGGATACTGGAGAAATACAGGATCATATATTTAGAAATAGCACAACACAGCAATGCCTGATTATGGAAGGCCATACAATTTACTACATTAAAATGTATAAAGGAAATAGGAAATGATTATCTGGGTTTAAAATTGTGGAGGTTCACACAGAAATAAGGTCCCTTACTGTTCTATATTTTTACCGGTGAAAGATCATCAGATAGTCACAGGAAGGGTCAAATAAAGACTTGCAAAGGCAGCTGCATGAACTAGAATTTTGGTTTCAATATGAAGCCATGAATACAGTAATATTTGTCAAGAAGATTTCACTAAGGCCAAAAATAATGGAATGTGGGGGCAAAAGGAAGACACTAGTAATGAAAATAGAAGTTTAGAGGCTAACCACACTGGCCTGAATATTGGTGAGACCTAGAGAACCCTCCAAAATACAACAAAGAGCAGCCCCACCGTAGTGCTATGTAAGCTGTTCCATGGATGAGAGCCATGCTTCATGAACTCTGTTCCATAAATGGAAATTGGGGCTTGGACTTGCTCCCCTGCCTCCCATTA